>NC_081171.1:12335233-12635233 GCF_012432095.1 Onychostoma macrolepis
TTTATTTTTATGACTGAAGGCCAGTATCACTGATACCAATTAATACTGATTTCCCTATAAAAATGTTTCCCCCTAATATTTAACCAATGACTATAGCCATTCAACTTTACGTTATAATTAAGAGCTATCAATTTTAGCATTTATTAGACTTTAAAAAAAACTTCTAATTTAAGTGAACTTAAAACAATATTCACATAAACCCATTATAATAAATGTCATATTTATCTACCTGTGCCCCTCAGCAGAAATACACAGAAATTGAATCAAGTTATCAAACACTAAATTCTAAACTAAATACAGATGAATCCTTAAAACTATGAGTCATTGATTTCCTCTTTTCTTTTATTCTTGATGAACAGACATCACAGCAGCTGGTTATTAGGTTGTTTTGGCTTCTATTTCTTTAAGAGCTGCCGCTACCAAACATGACGCGGATCTGACACGCATCGTATTTTCTCTCAACTCTACCTGTTCTGACCCATTTCAGGTTGGACCCATTTCAGTCTCTTCTAATGAGCTGACGAGTTGAATCGAATGTGTTAGATGAGGGAGACAGTGCTGGGATGCTCCAGGACAGTTTGAAAACCATTTCAGAGACATGTTCTTAATGTAACTCATATATAAGATATTAGATGCATGCACAGTCTTATGGCAGCTTTAATTGCCTTTTTGGTAACTTCATGACTTAACTGATCACGACATTGCACGTAGTTTCTTTCGCGATTTGATATGAAATGATACAGGCTATGCGCGCGCTGGCACCTTTGTGCGTGTATTGAGAGCACGCGCTGCGAGCACAGTACAGTTTCCACGCTTGTTTGACTCGTGCCTGATGCTGAAGTGAAGTTGAAGCGTGCGTCTGAAACGTCTCCTGTTTGATGTGCTCGTAAAGACGTTCTGCGACTGAATAAATGCACTTCTTGTCAAGAAAAATGAGACAGAATTAGCAGTTATGAGTGGGGTGGCCAACCCTAGGCCCCGCCCCTGCGTTAAAGTGCTAATTTTGACAGCACTAATACACACACACATACACACAAACACAAATTTACATTTAGTCATTTAGCAGACGCTTTTGTCCAAAGCAATTTACAAATGAGGACAATGGAAGCAATCAAAATCAACAAAAGAGCAATGATATGCAAGTGCTATGGCAAGTCTCAGTTAGCCTACTGCCTACGCAGTACACGTATATATATATATATATATAAAAAAAGAAAACGGATATAATAGAAAAAGAATAGAGCAAGCTAG
Organism: Onychostoma macrolepis; assembly: GCF_012432095.1. Taxonomy (NCBI): domain Eukaryota; kingdom Metazoa; phylum Chordata; class Actinopteri; order Cypriniformes; family Cyprinidae; genus Onychostoma; species Onychostoma macrolepis. Next base: position 12,336,485 of record NC_081171.1, read on the forward strand.
TGTTAGAGGCCTTTTTAGCTTTTTGTTAATATTATAATAAATAAAAAGAAAACAGATAGAATACAAAAAAAAAACTCAAGCTAGTGTTAGGTTTTTTTTTTTTTTTTTAATAAAGAAAACAAGCACTTAGTAAATGTATAGAGTGCAAGTCTAAAACGGGCAATTTTATATATATTAGTAATATATAGTGGTTTGTGATGTCTTGGGTTATGTTTGTGATTGTGTTGTAGGATCCAGGCTCTGCTCCAGTGGGTGTACGACTCGTCCCGGGTTGCTTCCCTGAAACAGAGTTCTCCATCGAGCTATATGGGTCCAAGTGCTCCGCCCTCACGGGAATATGGGTTGCTCATGCCGTCCCCATCACATCTGCACTGCGTGGCTTCTGTCTTATGGCACAGTTATGAGCTGCCAGTGGACTACGACTTGCCCGGTCTGCTCAACAGAGAGCTTTTCGAGTGAGTATGCAAGCACACAATCTTTTTACAGTCTTGCAATGCAAAAAGTTCAAGCAAGAGTTTTGGATGAGTGCGTGTTTATGCCCAAAGTGCATTTTGGCTGAGAGTACATATGCTGCTTTTTCTCTCCCGCACTCTTCTATATTTCATTCTCTCTTCAGGTATGAATACTTAATGCGTACCGAGTAGAACAAAGTGAAACAACCTTCGCTGTGTACTTGGAGCAAATAAAACAGCAGCAGCCTTTTCCATGAACAATTTGGTGCATTAGTAAATCATGAGGCTATTTTTAGGCAATCTGAACTATTAATTCAAGAGCTTCTTGTCTTTTTCTCTGTCTCATGTAGGTTGTTGTACAACTGGTCGATGTCTTTGCCCTCTAACATGGTTTTAAAGAAGGCTGTGGACAGCTTGCTTTGTTCCATGTGCCATATCCACCCTAGTTACTTTTCTCTGCTCATGTCCTGGATGGGTATCGTGGCTCCCCCTGCTGCCCAGACAAATGCACAGCGGCGTATGGCCATGACGGACGATGGCAAGAAGCAGCATGATTTAAACAGTGCCGCCTCCCTCACAGATGACTCCAAACATGCTCGGACACCGGTAACTGTGCCCATCTCGCTCTCAGAAAGCCAGTTGGTGACCCTGGCAGCTGCGTCCCAGTCTCCCGGTGCCATCCAGCAGCTGTTGGACTCTGGTCTGCCTTCCTTGCTTGTTCGCAGCTTAGCCGACCTTTGCTGCAACCTGTTGATCAGTGCAGACCTTCCCTTGCCTGCTGGATTCTCCGCACAGGCAGAGAGACGCTCATACTCGCACAACCAACCCTCGTCATCCTCAGCAAACAGACAGCCACTGTCTCCTGAGCTGGCAGCGCCCGTTTTGCGGTTTCTAACGGAAGTAGGAAACAGTCACACCATGAAGGACTGGTTGGGTGGGCCAGAAGTGAACCCACTCTGGACGGCACTGTTGTTTCTCCTGTGCCACTCTAGTGCCAGTGGGGCTGCTAATGCCAGTGCAAACAGTGGCAGCAGTATTTCTGGGCACGGTGCATCATCCAGCACCTCACATGCCAGCACCGCACCTCACACCTCAGGGGCGTCTTACTCACTGGCATCAACGAGCCACAGCAGTGGACTCACCACCCAGCAGAGGACAGCCATTGAAAATGCCACAGTGGCTTTCTTCCTGCAATGCATCTCCTGCCATCCAAACAACCAGAGACTCATGGCACAGGTGTGTTTGGGGTGCTTTTTTTGAGTCTCATTTGATCTTTTTCATAAACAGTGAAGTAAATCTAAAAGTGTGTGTGTGTGTATGTATATATGTGTATATCCAAAAAGTTAAAATATGATGATTTCAAGATTAGCATCAAGAAATATATATTCACATTATATGTATTGAATAATAGTATAGTTTCTAGATTATTAATTATATAGTTAGGTCAAATTTATTTGTATATTTTCATGTCGTCTTAGAGCAGCTTTACAGAAAGTCATACTGTTATGTCTATAATTCCTTAGTGCATTATCATAAAGCAAGTTATAGGGCTGGGTGATATGGCGAAATATAACAATGATACAAGTGATATGTTTTTTTCTTTGTTTGTAAAGGTTTTGTGTGAGCTGTTCCAGTCAGCTCCTCAGCGAGGGAACGTTCCGGTCTCAGGGAACATTTCTGGATTTATACGTCGGCTCTTCCTACAACTCATGCTCGAAGACGAGAAAGTTACTGTCTTCCTTCAGTCTCCCTGTCCGGTAGGTGGTCACTCACACACACACATATATATATATATATATACACACAAAATCTTACAGCATATGCTTTGAAAACCTATCTAAAGCTGAAACATTGCTGTTCTAAGCTGATATTTTATTTTATATAGAAGTTGTTTTGCTTGGTTAGTCTGTTAAATGATTTATTACTGTTGCTGTAAATCTCAGAAAAGCCTCTTCACTTACAAGGAAAATTACCCTGACCTTTACATCATCTCGGAGGGATTTAAACCTCCACTGCCTCTGGACTGCAGTTCTTTTCAAGGCAGATTGTGCTAGGACACCACTAGGGGGAAGATTTATCCTCAAATCCTTGTCAATCATGCAGGAGTCCACTCACACTGGTGCATATTAGGAGTACCTGTACGCAGTTGTTTAGCTGGGGAAAATAGTTAGTTTAGCAGAAAATAACAAGTTGTTTGAGAAAATCATTTTGCCGTTCTGTCCGGTGTTGCTAGTGGCGCAGCAATTACACATTTCACCTTTTAATATAATTAAATGTTGGAGGACATAACCAGCTCACCCCTTGTATGACATGTAGAGTTATGCCTCTCCTCTGACTGCCAAACCGGAACGAAGCCAAATCGTAAAGACGTAAGACGTCTTTTTTTAGCTGGAGAGTCATTCAGCAGGTCGTTCCTCCAGTAAATTACGGCGAGACTGTGTGCGTTTCAGGTCAGATTAATCATCGGGCTTTCACAGACAGTCCCGACAGAGGAGCTCTTAAAAGTTAATGTTTACACATTAGATCAGGCCAGAGCGGCGTACGATCCGGGGCGTCCTCTCCAAGGCAGGAACGTCATTTTTCCCGTTTCTATGTACCTTTAAGTCCCACCTTCAAGGGAAATTAAGTTTTCTGGATCGCCCATGTAGATAGTGGATACTCTACCTGGTGCAAAACTCCGCATTTGAACAGTCAATAGCAAATACTTAAACTATTAACAAAACATACTTGCAGTCGCTGATTCAGAAGCGCCAGATTGTCATAGCAAAGTAAGAATTGACCCATTTGGTTTTTTTAGAAATGGCCTTTGCACAGCCAGGCTTGTACTCTCCTAGGTTCACGAAACTGTCGTCCATAAAATGCATTGCACAAATTCAAACATCTGGGTTGTGCTTTTCTGTTGTAAGTAATCTTAATGATTCCTAACTGCATCTACTTTCGGAAGGCCAGATAAAGTGCTTTTGCGCTCGCACAGAAACACACAGCATCTCCCTGACATGGCTGCATCAACACTACTGAAACCATGCCGCCTTTGCTCGCGTGAACATTTGGGCGGCATTATGCAAATATTTCCACATTGTGACGTAGACATGTGGGGGCGTGTTTTAATGAGGCGTTTTAGCCTGGTCTGTGTCAGGCTTATCTTTTAGATAGAATAAATCCTTTTGTGGGAGACTTTGAGCTTTGTAACCTTGCAGATCTTATACATGCACAAACAGCTACATAACACACTAAAGAAAAGGAAAAATAGAAATCGCATCATATGACCCCTTTAAAAATACAGATTGTTCACAATGAAGCGAAATGGAGAGCTTGGTATGCGGATGTGACATAAATTGCAATATTTTTTTAAATGATAACATGAGTGATTGATAGCTTGAACTGGAAATGAAATGAAGAAATCAATGCAAACATTATTCTATAGGTGCATTTTCATGAGAAATTGAAGATCCAACATATTAAGATTGTCTGTTTTTGTGTTTCTCTCTTTCTATGCTTTAGCTCTATAAAGGGCGCATTAATGCCACCAGTCACGTGATCCAGCACCCCATGTACGGAGCAGGGCACAAGTTTCGCAAACTGCATCTGCCCATCTCAACCACACTGTCTGAAGTATTGGACCGCGTCTCAGGTATGAGGACATTGTATTACACTACCGTTCTAGAGTTTGCGATCAGTAAGATCCGATTTTTCTTTTAAAGAAATTAATATTTTTATTCAGTGAAGAGGCATTAAGTTAATCAAAATTACAGTAAAGACATTTATTGTAAGATTCCTTTTTCAAATAATGCTGTTCATCAAAGAATCCTGGGGGGGAAAAAGTATCATGGTTTTCGACGTTGATGAGGATAATAATAAATGTTTCTTGAGCACTAAATCAGCACCATATACTGTTTTTACTGTATTTTTAATCAAATAAATGCAATCCAAATGAATCAAATATATTTAACAATCTTTCTTACAATCTTTTGAATAGTGTTTTGTTGGCAAGAAAAACATTAGAAAAATAAATCTTATTGCTTTTTTTTTTCTATTTTTTTTTTTTTTTTTTTTTAAGTTAGCGAAATACTATTTCATCTGCTAAATTTGTACAATTGTATGAGGATAATAATAAATGTTTCTTGAGCACTAAATCAGCACCATATACTGTTTTTACTGTATTTTTAATCAAATAAATGCAATCCAAATGAATCAAATATATTTAACAATCTTTCTTACAATCTTTTGAATAGTGTTTTGTTGGCAAGAAAAACATTAGAAAAATAAATCTTATTGCTCTTTTTTTTTTTTTTTTTTTTTTTTTTTTTAAGTTAGCGAAATACTATTTCATCTGCTAAATTTGTACAATTGTACAAATTTCACTGATATTGGTTTCAAAATTGTGTTTTTGTGCCACTCTACAAAGCTGTCTACAAAATCAGACTCGTTCATACTTTGTATAGTTGCATCTTCACCCTCTAGCCACCAATTTAGCCAAAATACTAGTAATAGCATATCCAGCAGTCTCGTTTTACATCCTTTACATCGTTTTAGATCCTGCTTTTGCCACATTTTCAGACTTTCAAGGTCTGATGCACAAAGCATGTAGGTCTGGATCTGCCGTGTGGCATGGCCATCAGCATGTATTTGTGATGAATGGCTTGTCTCCAGAGACCTTGAGCATGGCAGATATAGTCTTCGTTTTCTCAGAAGATGGCGAGAGTCACAGTATATATATGTAAGATATCCTGTCTCGGAGCCGTTCTCATGCTCACATCACTTGCACTGATGGAAGACCCTCACAGGAAGCGTAGCATGTTGTTACCGTTATGAATTGGTGTGTCTTCTCAGCGATATTACATCTTTACCATTAATAATTCAGGTGATCAGTTAAGCTGACATGTACATCGATGCATATGTCTCTAAAGGGAAATGTATTTTTAGAGCTGCAGGCCGATTGAAGAATGCACACACACACACTCTGTGAAATAACATTTAAAGATCTTGCATTTTTTTAGACACGCCCAGCATCACGGCCAAACTGATCAATGAACAGAAAGAGGACAAAGAGAAGAAAAACCATGAGGAAAAAGAAAAGATGAAGGCCGATAATGGTTTTCAAGACAACTACAGTGTTGTTGTTGCCTCAGGTACTGTTTAACCCCGTTTTGACACATTCCCTTGGAGTTAACAACTGAGACAAACTAACACTGAGATCATAGACCTTTGATTTAGTTTACACATGTTGCATCTCCTATTCATGCTTTGTTTCAGGTCTGAAGTCTCAGTCGAAGAGGGCCTTGTCCACTCCTCCCCGTCCCCCATCCCGACGAGGGCGAGTCCTCAGTGACAAGCTGGCAGCTTCCTCAGGAGTCGATCCATCTGCCAAAACCATCAGCGTGCCTGTCTTCCACCTCTGTCACAAACTACTGCCGGGTACAAACACACACTCTTGTTCTGTCACGCGCTCACATTCTGTTCGCTCCTCTCGCCCACTCTGTACTCTTTGTGTTCCCCCTCATCTCCCACCCTTCGCTCTTCCATACAAATTAGGATGAGAGTAGAGGTCACCTCAGTGCCTGTCCCTGTCTGCCTGCCACTTCACCTCACTGCATTTATTCAGAGATGCAGAGAGTCTGATGAATGTCAATTTCAAAGCTTCATTCTGTCCCTCTGATCTCTCGTTGTCTCATTCTGTCCCGTATAAAAAGCCTTTCAGTACTTCAAAGGTGAAGTGTTTAATTGCTGCTTTACTAGTGTCACCAAATGGAATCTCACTTGCTTGCCATTTGGTTGAAAAAATGGTACACATTCTGATTCAAAGAAGTGATTTATTAATCAGTTGAAAATGTTTTGCTAAACTCTGGTTGAAATCTCTTTCTCTCCAGGTCAGCCATTGCCGCCGGAGATGACCTTAGCTCAGCTGCTAACACTGCTGTATGAGCGTAAACTTCCTCAGGGATACCGCTCCATTGATCTGATGGTCAAACTGGGGTCAAAGGTCATCTCAGACCCCGGCCTCTCCAAAACCGATTCCTTCAAAAGACTCCGTACCGAGAAAGGTATGCAGACCTCTGAAGCATAGACACTTAAACGAAAATTAGAAATGTTTCCTTGGCAAATAACTGAAATATGTAAACTGATGTACTAAAATTACATAATATAATAATATATAAATAACACTGGTCATGAAATGATAAAACCAATTCAGTTAGATTTGATTCTGTTTTTAATTTAATTTGATTCGACTACGACTCATTTGGGTATGTTACAGATACAATGTCAGTTTTTCTTGCCAATGAAAGAATTTCACTCTGGTATTGCTGTAAATTTGTACAGGGCTGACTTATTCCAACCAGTAACTGAAGAACTATTAGTTTAAAGATAAGAATCATTCCTTTGGGAATCGGACTACACTGGTTGCACTGTACTTTTATTGATTCACTAAAAAGAACCTGCTCAAAAAAAAAAAAAAAAAAAATTCACACAATGTTTTGGACTCACTAAAAAGAACCTGCTTGTAGGAATCATTCTTTTTGGAATCAGACTACATTGCTCACACAGGGCTCTAGACTAACTTTTTGCACTGGTGCGCCACAAAAGTTAGGTGCACCCAAATTTTCGACCGCATCTCATTTAACACCGCAGTTTTACAAGTTCCCTTTTCTTTTCTTTTTTAAATCGCTGTCCATATAGGCAATATTGACTTGGAAATGATTAACTAACAATCTGGTCAACATATAAAGTTCTTTATTTGAAGCACAATTCTACAAGAAAGGTAACTTACTGAAAAAGTGTTGGTGCTTAAAGTGCTTCACTGAGCTGAAATTTAAACTTAAAGCATCTCAAGATAAATGAAATAAGTTTTCAGCGTTTCAATTCGAAATGTATTAGAACCAGTCATAAATGCACTATTGCCGGCCATGCTATTCCCACACTCTTTACAGTAAATGCAGTGCATTATATTATTGCCGTTTTGCTGTATCTTAGCCAGGGAAACTGGTCAAGCCACTCTCTTCGAAATGTATACACTTTCCCCCTTTTAATGGGCTCTGGCTCAGACTCGATCGTATGCGTCTCATTATCTAATGCCGTCTCCGGACCAGGGCTTGACATAACCTGGGAGGTTGATGGCTCAGTGTCAGAGCATTGGTTATGATTTTCGGACAGATCAGGCCTTAACTTAACATTCTTAACGAAAAAGTTGTCAATCATTCTTTTCATCTTCTCTCATCATCCGCGGCTACATCCACTCTGTTTATCTGATGGGCCTAGGCTACTCACCTCTCTCTGTCTGACTGCAGCACACGCATTTTCAAACGTACACACACGTACAGGAATATCTGGACCACGGCCAATCAGAGGGGGGGTCCGCCCTTCACTATCTCTGGTTGGTTTAGACAACGATATGGGCCTAATGTGTGTCTGCTGTTGAACCACAGGGAGACTTTCAGAGTCGCAGAGATTTATTTATTTTTTTCCTTGAACGGCTGGTCGCACCGGTGCGACCTCAGATTTTTTTTAGTCGCACCATTGAGAAATTAGGTCGCACGTGCGACCAAATTGGTCGCACTCTAGAGCCCTGTCACACTGTGTTTTTGATTCACTAAAAAGAGTGCTTCTGCAGTTTTAACTTCCCTCTCCTACATATCCCATTTTCTGCCAGCCTTGGGGAAAAATATCCTGATTGGCTTTGTGTGTTTGTGCTTGCGTATGCGTGTGCTCACATGTTTCCCCCCTAGTGTCCTGCACCGTCAGATGTCAAATGATTTTGCTTTGCTCTGTCAATGATGTGTTCATGCTTTCTGAGGGATTTTAAAAAAGCCGCCCCCGTCCTGACAATGACAGCTGCCTCCCCGCCAGATTGCCAATATTCTTGATTGATTCTGCCCTGTTGGAATGAGCGAATGTTCATACACGCATATATACAGAGTTCCTGTTAAAGCTGATGTCAGCTCAGGTGAATCTGCTAACACAGACAGAGTTCTGGGTGTCACCTGTGATGGGAAAGTGTCCTGCCAGTGTCCTAATCAGGCACGACAAAACATCAAGAGATGAATCTGACAACAACTTGTTAATCTGAGTCTTTTTCTTAATCCGCAATGACAAGTGTGCAATTGGCAGTAAGCTTCCACTGTTATTGTTACATTAGCTGTTACCCTTTTAAAATTCTTGTTTTTAAAATGTTTTTTTTTTTTTTAAATACTGTTTGCATTTCTACAGCTGCATATACATGCAATTAAAAACAATATGATTTAAATTAGCAGGCCGGAAAATATATATAAAATGCATATGCATATATAATGTGTGTGTGTGATAATTTGTTAATTATATATATTTAAATATAATTCAATAATTTTTTCTGGTTGCAACAATCATATCTGATATAGAGAGAGTGTAGCGGTATTTTGCTTTCATTGAGTACAAAAAGTGATTTAACAAGAAAAGTTGCCATGTTGTGTCTTGTCGAGACAGGGTGTTATACGGGACTGAACTCTGAGCTCTCAAACTGTTGAATTTTCATCTGGAGGTGAAGATTTGGCACTATTTGTTTACTTCGCTCCACTGGCTTTTCCGAGCACACAGCATTCGTTTGTTTGTTTGGCTCAGTAAGGAGTCTTGGAGCAGCCTGCGTTTGATGGCACCCGTAGAGTCTGGCATCAGAAGTTTTCAGTTTAGTGATGGTGCCTGGGGGACTCACCCCACCCTCCGGCTAATTGGCCGTCTTAGCTGAGTCAAATCACTGTTGGCATACCCAACTCTGCTTCTTTCCACACACTTTCATCTCTCACCCCTGCATCGAGGAGCTGAAAGGATGCTCACCGGCCCAGGGATAATTCTCTTCTCTCTGCCTGAGTCCGTCCCTCTCTGTGGAGGAAGTGTATGGAAGACACTCCAACCACAGGCGGTGTTCTTAACCATTGCCGCTTGTTACTGTGACATGCCATCAACCAGTTGGCAATGAGTTTGTTCCTGGACACAGACTCCAGACTTGCAAAGTAGGTTTTCTGAGACTTGCTGGTCTGTTACAAAACTAAGATCAAATACGCCCTACTGACTTCCCTATAGCAATTGTGGTGTTAGAGTATTTCACAGCTGCTTTGTTCATCTCTCCAGCAAGAGTTTTTGGCTTCGAGTTTTACATTCATCTGCTGTTTTCCTTGCACTGATCTCAACATCAAAAAGACAAAGATCTCTGATTCCGAACCAACTGAAATAACAGAAAAAAAGACTTGTATTGTCCCCAGAGCTTAAATCCACAAGTAGTCTGTAAATACTTGTTCTTTCTTTGGCCTTCACAGAGACCGGACTGAGCAGACTAACATACTCTCTAGGAAGCTGAATCTCTAAATGAATTCTCTGGAAAGCACCACCTCTGCTAAAACAAAAATTAAATTTGAAATTTATTTGTCTTTTTTTCCCAGGCCTGTAAAAGTCATAGAAAGTAATACATTTTACTGTTGCGAATGTCCTTTTTTTTTTTTTTTATTTTTTTTTTTTTTAGGTTCATAGGCTAGAAATTGCTCTTCAGTAAACTGAAACTTGCTCAGAAGTCAGTGATGACTGGTTTGTGAGTGAATTATTCTTTTGATTTAATGCTTTTTAGTGAATCCATTAAACCATTTCATTGCTTTATTAGTGAATCTGTCTGAATTGAAGCAATATGAAAAATTGGAAAGGTCATGGAAAAATCTTATTGCTTATTTATATTTAAACTATTAATTGAACTGTATAGAATTATATAATTTTTACAATTTTTTTTTTTTTTTTTTTTGAAGGAAGACTCTTATCCTCACCAAGGCTGCAGTTATTTAATCAAAATTACAGTAAAGCAGTGATGTTGTGAAATATTACAATTTAAGAGAACTGTTTTGTATTTTAATAAATTAAAAAGTATATATATTCCTGTGATGGCAAAGTTTAATTTTCTGCAGCCATTACTCCAGTCTTCAGTGTCACATGATCCTTCATAAATTATTTTAATATGCTGATTTAGTGCCCAAGAATAGTTTATTTCTTAAAAAAGTTAAATAACTCGAAGCTATTAAAGGATAATGTAGTTTTTTTTATGTTTACTAAGAATGCTAACAGGAGCTTTTAACAGGAGCATTGAACCCTTTTTGTTTTCTTGTCAGCTATATTTGGGTCTCTGTAAAGAAATTTAATTGTCTTAAATTGAGACATTATGTCAGCTGTAAACTCTTTAAAGCAGGTTTGCGTTTGAGTGCGGATTCATTTCTATTCTGAGTGTACACAAACATATAACAGCCAATATTTCCTGCGACTTTCTCTTCATTCTCTCGCATCGATCCTCAATCTCAGTAAAGAAAAAACCTGATTTACAGGAATAATCTGATTTATGAGAACAGATATGAGCTCTTGTGCAGTACTGCTCGGTTGAACATCATGGTTTATGATGTGAACAATTGAGACCACTTTATTTACAGCTAGACATTTTAAGATTTTATTGATGACAGATTGAATGATGCGTTTCCTTTCTGCTCTTTTCCTGTAGATCACTGTGAGATGCTAAGCGGCTGTCCGGACGATGAACCAATGACCCCAGGTGATGAAGGTTTGGATGCTGCAGTCGATGACACCCTCCTAGAGACCAGCCCTATCCAGTCCCCCTTGCAGGTTTTCGCAGGTATGGGCGGCTTGGCGCTCATCGCAGAGAGACTTCCCATGCTGTACCCCGACGTTATCCAGCAGGTCAGTATATCTGCAAGCTTGCTCTCTTTACAAAATCAAATTCTACCGCATAGGTAATTTTTTGTAGTTTCACTCCATTTCTGCTTCATAAGCCCTTACGCGCTCGCCCGGTGACCGTGAACTCGGGTTAGTCAGCATTTCTGTTCATTTGCGTGCCCTCTGAGTCTGTCCGTCCGGATCGTTCTGTACAGGTCAGTGCTCCAGTGGTGCCGTCCGCTACACAGGAGAAGCCAAAGGACAGCGATCAGTTTGAGTGGGTCACCATCGAGCAGTCTGGAGAGCTTGTTTACGAGGCACCCGAGACCATCGCGGCTGAGCCTCCGCCCATCAAATCCTCCGTTCAGACCATGTCACCCATCCCTGCCCATTCACTGGCAGCGTTTGGCCTGTTTCTGCGGCTGCCGGGATATGCTGAGGTTCTGCTGAAGGAGAGGAAACATGCGCAGTGTCTGCTCAGATTGGTGCTGGGCGTCACAGATGATGGAGAAGGAAGTAAGTGCCACTTACGTGCAAGCACTACTTCTGACTTTGTTTACAATTTAGCAATCAATTTTGTTTATATAAATGGAATCTGTTTTTTTTTTTTGGGCAATATGTGCCCATTTCATATTCACTGTTTGTTGTTCACGTATCCATTAGCCCTGTGTGTATTGTGTTTTTGAGAGAGAGATTATTGATTGAAACAGAGCAGACTGATGTGGAACGGTGCTTTTAGATTCCCTCATCAGCAACCCCTGCATATCTGTGTCCACCATCAACCGCTTAAGTCACTCTCTCAGAGACCTTTCAGACTCCTCTCTCATATTAAACAGGCTATTACTAAAGGACAAAGTATCAGTGTGTATGATGCATATGTGACCCTGGACCACAAAACCAGTCATAAGTGTCAATTTTTTTAAATTAAGATTTATACATCACATGAAAGCTGAATACATGAGCTTAAAATTGATGTATGGTTTATGATTGGACAGTATTTGGCTGAGATACAACTATTTGAAAATCTGGAATCTGAGGGTGCAAAAAAACTCAAAATATTGAGAAAATCACCTTTTAAAGTTGTCCAAATTAATTTCTTAGCAATGCATATTACTAATCAAAAATTAAGCTTTGATATATTTACAGTAGGAAATTTCCAAAATATCTTCATGGAACATGATCTTTACTTAATGTCCTAATGATTTTTGGCATAAAAGAACAATCAATAATTTTGACCCATTCAATGTATTTTTGGCTATTGCTACAAATATACCCCAGTGACTTAAGACTGGTTTTGTGGTCCAGGATCACATATTTCATCACCAGAAAAGTATGCACGCCATCTGATTTTTGTAACTTTGTACGCACAGGTTGCTCATGTGCATTGACTTGGTTTTTCACTAATCAGTTGTTTCACAGTAGAACACGCAACTAAAGAGATGGAACAACAATATCAGAGACTGTAGCAACAAAAGACGCCCGCATTGACAAGCGCTTGTGTGAGAGGGTTATGCGATTAAAAGACTACAAAGTTGTTTTTATCAGTCATAACTTCTGCGCAGACACTGGACAAAGAATACGTTTCTAGAGTGCATGTGTTGACTGGCTGCATTCGCGTACACCTCAGATGAACTATACTTTGAAAGGCTACACGTACGACTGCGTGTGCAGTATACAGTATACACAAAAAAAAAGTATACATGGGTCTTTGTAGTTTTGTTCAGAAGTTTGGGGTATATGTTTTTAAAATGTTTTTAAGAGAAGTCCCTTATGATCATGAAAGGCTGCATTTATTTGATCAAAAAAATACTGTAAAATTCGGTAATATTTGTGTAATTTACAATAACTGTTTTCTATTTCAATATATTTTAAAATGTAATTTATTCCTATGATAGCAAAGCTGAATTTTCAGCAGCCATTACTCTATTCTTCCGTGTCACATGATCCTTCAGAAGTCATTCTAGTATGCTTATTTGATGCTCAAGAAACATTTTACTTTACTTATAATTTTATTCAGTACTGAAAAGTATTAATGTGAATTGACAATTTCACATAATATGTGTTTGCTAGTAGTCATGCTTAACAACACGTTAACATGATGGAATCTACCATTTCTTGAGCATTTCAGATGAAGAAACACTTTTGGTGTGTTGCTTGTGAGTGACCATTAACTACTGTGCTAACCACGAAGAGCATTTCATTGTCAATTATGAGTGTCTGTTTCACAAGTTGTCTAAATTGGACAAGTGAAGCGGCTCAAACAGAGCTACTGCATATATGCAGATCTGATCCATTACTCTATCCATCATAAACCTTATCATAACCACCTAGTTCACACAAACCTTCAGCTGAGAATCAAAGTTCTCTAATGGTTGTTATACATAAATACCCTACAGGCGGATACACAATTCTGCGTTTGCCCTACAGGAAGCATTGATTGGGTTACTGCGTGGTTGCTTCATCGATTGGTTTAATTGAGCCTGGATTGGCTGCCCACTGTGTATTTCTGTCAGTCTAGACTGTTGATTGGCCTTCTGATTACTTGATGTATTGGTAGACTGGTTAAGTTTGTTATTGAGTGCTGGAGAAAATGATATTTTAATTGTTTAAAGCAGGTTTTTCTCATCTAAAGACTTCTTCACATTCTCTCCATCTATCTTTCTTCCTCAAGGTCACATCCTGCAGTCTCCCTCTGCTAACGTTCTGCCCACGTTGCCCTTCCACGTGCTCCGGTCTTTGTTCAGCTCGACTCCCCTTACCACGGATGACGGGCTCCTGTTGAGGCGTATGGCTCTTGAGATTGGTGCAATCCACCTCATTCTGGCCTGCCTATCTGCCCTCAGCCATCACGCTCCCAGAGTGCCCAGCGGCAGTGCCAACTCCAGTGAGGTCAGTGTTAACCAACACACCGATTATGTGCCATTTGGTCCGCAACATTCATCTTTCTTGTGACAACCATGAGAACATCAACTAAAGATTGACTGTGTGACGTACACTGGTACAGAGTTAAATGAATCAGAAGGGGAATTTAAAGAGTTAGTTCACCCAAAAATAAAAATTGTCATTACCCTCACCCTCATGTCATTCCAAACCCGTAAGACCTTCGTTCATCTTCAGAACACAAATTAATATATTTTTGACGAAATCAAGAGCTTTCTGATCCTCCTTAGACAGCAATGCAACTACCACGTTCAAGGCCCAGAAAGGTAGTAAAGTCCATGTGAAATCAGTGGGTCAACCGCAATTTTATAAAGCTATTAGAATGCTTTTTGTGCACAAAGAATTGTCAATTCTATATGTTCCTTGTGATAGTAACAGGCTACAATAAAGTAGTTATTTGTACATAATCTTTCTCTTAATCTTCATGAAAGAAATGGTAATGCCTGATTTGTGAATGAATCATTCTTTTGAGTTAAATATTTTCATTGATTCAGTTTACAGAACCAGTCTGAATAATTAATCCATAATCTGACTGTTCGGTTTCAATGATCCAGACTAAAATTATAAGTGGACTTCAGGGAAAAATATAATGATAAAAAAGGGTATGTAACTGCTGTGTTCAGATAATTTATGTGTGTGTGCAGGGGAAGGAAAAGACACTCCTATAAAGACTTTAATGGAGATGTTTCTCAGACTGAGACGTGTCATTTTAGTAATGACTGTGGTAGCCACTCTTTACAGACTGCTGAAGGGCTCTTTATTCAGAGCCCTTGACTTAATGAGGAGAGGTGTGTGTGTGTGTGAGGGAGCGAGAGAGAGAGAGCACAACCACTCATTCAGGTGTAGTGTAGTCCTATTAAAACAGAAGGTATAGAGAGGAGTTGGACGGCTCTTTTAGTCATTACATGATTATGGGGAGTTTCACACAGCTGAAATGAAAGTGTCTTCACAAAGGACAACTACAGCACAATCATAATGAGAAAATAATGAAAAAAGCGACCATCATCATCAGACCTCCAATACCAAAGCAAATGACTTTCATAAAAATCAATATTAAGCCCCCACAGACAGGTTTTATTAAAATCATTTTTTTTAAATTCCAATGTTTAAGAGAAAAGAAAGCATATAAATGATACTCTGTGTAGGGCAGTGTGTCTGTGTGTGGATTTATAGTTTGGTGAGGGGTGGGTTCAAGGCTGAGGATTTGAACAGTGGCCAGTGGCCTGTCAGAATCATAATGGGTGTCCTTGGGGCGGCAGAAGTATTGGCAGAGCAAATATTAAACCCGCTCGCTCTCAGCCGAAGAAGAGCACTGAGGTCAGCGCATATTTATTCTGCTCCTGTATTTTCACAAAAGATCTTTGCACAGTCGAAAATGAAGGCATGTGATACTCAAGCTAGTTCGAGTCCAGGCTGCAACCATTCCTCTATTTTCTTCCATGCTACCTTCCATAATATTACAGGGTCCAAAGTAAAGTACACACTATGGAATTATGGGAAATGCACCAGTCGTCTTTTTACCGTGCTAATAGCCTATTTATTCAGCTGATGCACAGCTTCTGACATCATTGTTTCCCCTCATAATGTTGTGACATGCTGTCAGTCTTTAAAGTAAGCAGTAAATTTCAGCAGGGCGTCACGTCTGGAACGATCAATGTCAAAAACCAGAGTGTGTGTGGAAGAGAAAGTCTAGGAAACGCATCTTCCTCTCCTGTATTTCAATCTCTCTCATTAAAGGGATTTTTAAAAGAAATGTTGTAAAAAGGATGTTTTTACATTGATCAAAACTGGCAGTAAAGACATTTCTATTTCAAATAAATATTGTTTTAGTTTTTGTTTTTTTTAAATAAAAGAATCCTGAAAAAAATGGATAATGGTGTCCACAAACTATAAAGCAGCACAGCCGTTTTCAAAATAATCAATCAAATCAGCATTCTGAAAGACTGATACTGAAATTCTTCTTTGCCATCACAAAAATGAATGCATTTAAATATATTAAAACAGAAACTGTCATTTCAAATTGTAATGATATTTACATTTTTATTAAATAAATGAAGCCTTATTGAGCATAGGAGACTTGAAGTGCGAGGAACGATTGGGTAAAATGTTAGCCAATCAGTTCATTAGCATGTTAGAAAGTCTTAAAGATACAGTAGCATGAACTTCCAGTTTAATTCTTGCTCTCAGATACTTTCAGTTTTCATGTACAACTAAATTGTGATAGTGAGAAATAATAGAAAAAGGGTTAAAGATCGACTCGTGTGAAACCTACAGTTGAGTTTGTGTTTGTGTTGCAGCCTCAGGTCTCCAGTGGGCATGTCGGTGGAACCACAGAGGAACAGCAGCTGTACTGGGCCAAAGGAACAGGCTTTGGCACGGGCTCCACTGCGTCAGGCTGGGATGTTGAGCAAGCTTTGACCAAACAGCGTCTGGAGGAGGAGCATGTTACCTGCCTCTTACAGGTGCATGTTCATCGAAATAAAGCAAATGAGATTTAGATTTTACACCTGTTCGGATGTGTGATGGTACGTTCTGTCGCTGTGTCAGGTTTTGGCGAGCTACATCAACCCATCAGGCTGCGTGGGATCTGGTGAGACCCTGTCAGGGGAGGTCAGAGGTCACAGCAGCTCACTGCTGCCATCTGTCCTTCAGGAACTGCTCAGCCAGTCCTGTCTCATCCCTGCCATGTCTTCATACTTGCGCAACGACTCAGGTAGGACACGTGCCGCTGGTGGATTGTGTTCTGCGCTTTACTGTTTGCAAAATGAGAATGAACACAACTTTTAAGGTGGTTAAAAAGATGATGCGGTGTATCATTTGCATGTGTGCCTGAGGAAAATAAATGTGTTATACGATCCACCTTGTGCCTCATTGTGTATGGAGACAGCAGGTGGAGCCCCTGTCTCTCCTGAGTGGTCTCTCTATCTCTCTTTGTCAAATATGTTTTTGTTCTCAGGTGTTAAAGGGATAGTTCACCCATTTGCTCATTCCTGTGTTGTTCCAATTGTGTGTTTTGGAGAAATTATATTGCTACATAAAGAAAGTGAAGAAGAATAACAGAAAAGCATGATGAAAAAAGTATCATTGAAGTATTTGCATGACTCTATACACTGTATTCCAAGACTCCTAAAGCCATATGATAGCTTTGTCTGAGAAGCAGACTGAAATTTACATCGCTCAGTCACTTTACTTTGCATGTTTGTGAGAGAAGTAGCAATGTTTGATTTCTTACCAAATCAGTCCTTTAAATCAAATCTGTTCAATGAATCTTTTGATCCAGTTCACAAACCTGTGTGAATGATTCTTTCATCAGTCAGACTGATTAGGTTCTTGAGTTTAACTCCTCGCCTCTAGTCACTCAGAATATCAGTGAATAAAGGTCTGTTTATCACGTTAAAGTCTTTAATACACTACATGACTTTTGTTTCGATTTCCAGTCTCAAAGATTCAACAATATTTGCCAAAATTCAGATCTGGTCTGCAGATTTTAAGCAGTCAGAGTTGACAGATTTCAGAGAAAATTGCATGATCTATGATGACATGGGCACAGACTTTGACTTTTTTTTTTTTTTTTTTCGTAGATTCAGATTTCTATTCCTTCCAGCGGAGTACATCAAACATTTTGATATTGCCCTCACATTGTTTTCTTTTCTCATGCATCTCTTTGCAACAAGACAGATGTTTCTGTGTACGTTTGTATTTGGAATGAATTTAAAAGTCTGTTAGTGTGTGATCCTCAATTATTTACTGTATGATGCCCAGTTCAGGTTCTCTGCTGTCACCAAGTTATGATGTCTGGTGTTTTAAAATCTGTTCCATTTTTTAAAAATTTTGTAGTATGTTCCAGCCTTAAAGCTATTTTTATGACTTTATAAGACCTTGAATATTGAACATGGGTCCTACTGACCACAATTACAAAACTTTTATGGAGTTAAAAGTATCCTTTTTGAAACATCAAATTTCCAGTCACCATTCATTCTAATGGAAAAGACTGACCAGTACATTATTTTAAAAAAAATTTTTAGAATTATAATTTTTTTTTTGTGGTTTAAAAATGTTCAAAAGTCAAAATATTCCCCTTAGTATCTCAGTTAATATGAACTAATAAAACTCAGTATTTCCTTTGTATTAATAGCCATGAACGAACACACTGCTTTGTTGGTTTAAAGAACAAGAAAGTGGTGTGTGTGTGTGTGCGCGTGTGCGCTGTGAGTGTTTATTTCTCTCCGGCTTAATTAAATAAGCGCCGATAAAACGATGAGTGTAGTAATTAGCTCCAGATATCAGCTGGAGGTTTCAACCCTACATTGGCATGGTGTGTGTGACTCAAATCAACGAGAACAACACACACACACACACACACACACACAAACACAAACGTTCTCTCTAAACACACTCAACCAGCAGGGGGAGCAGCAGTTGGTCAATTTCATGAACAACTGAGCCAATAAAACACACACACCGTATTAAAGAGTGTGTCTTTTGTGCCCTGAGATCCTTAGCTGTCTCTGTGGCAGTGAAACAGGAAATGAGCATCTCAGATCACCCCTGCTATAATAACGCCCCATCCACCTGATGAACAGGAGGGAGAAGAGATTGACTACTGCTTCCAAAAAGCATTAAGAAACAGCCAAGGGGCAAATAACAAAGAGTACAAGATTACAGTGTAGAGCACTTTGTGTATATGGACAGCCACAAGCACTTATTTTCATTGAGGAGGTGAGGTCTGTTCTGGCTCACACAGGTTACAGCAGTCTGTCCAAACTCTCATAGTCTCTCGCTTCCCATCCGGCACGTTCATTTAATGCCTACTCTCAAAGATTATTATGCTCCTTCCTTTCTGTCCCCCGAGAGGGGTCGTCAAACCTGCTGTTCTCTCGACTCCATCAGCTCTTCTGCATATTTTTACGTAACTTTCATGTAATCTGATGGCAATGCTGTTGATCAATATTACAATATTTTTTTTGCATTGCTTTTTGGTTCATATTCAAGAATCATGATTTATATGAAAATTCTGACGGGACAATTGGATAGTACTATGATAAATTGGGGGTAGAGGTGTTGTAAGGTGCAGAGAGTGTGTGAAATGGAGCCTTTAAACTTGGGTTTGGAACTAAACAACAAAAAATAGCAATGGGAACTATTTAAGAAAATGCATCTTACAGTAGACAGAAGAGAAGGTGCCAAATGTGCTGTCTCTCTCAACTATGCAAAGGTGATTTAAAAAAAAAAAAAGATTAATACTTTTATTCAGCAAGGATGCATTAAAATTGATTGAAAGTGACATTTGTAATGTTACAGAGGATTCCTGTTTTAAATAATTGCTATGCTTTTCTAGCATCTAACACTCACTTAAATGTAATAAGTAACACTAATAATTTAATAGCATTGGTAAAAGTAAAAGATAATTGTTTTTTTTTTTATGTTGACGTTATGATTTAACTAATTGACTTTCATTGTATGGATCCTCATTCTTCCTGTACATTATAATGTTGTGATGCCTATTTTTTTTTTTTTAAACGATTAGTTGTTAGTGTTTTTTTAATTTTTAATCTAGATAAAGCAGTATAGCATTCAAAAATTGTTACTGGCCATAAAATGAAAACATCAGCAAAAATCTTACTGTTGGTACAGTATATTCCTATTATGTATCCATTCATTTAAAATGCTAGCTAACTGATAAATGAAACAAAAAAAATCCTCCTCATTTAGCATTGTTTATATGTACAAAAGCTCAAGCATTTGTGTTAATATGGGTCTGTAGGACATGCAGTTGCTCTCTGTTGTTTATTTCATAGTCCCTTGAAAGCTGTTTTCATTACAGGGATATCACACTCGCCTACACACGGCACCCCTGACATATGCTGTAAGGCTCATGTAATGTTCGTGTGTGTTTGAAACAGTGCTGACGTGGTGCAGTCATTAAATAGGGCAGGTTTTTGAGGTGCTAGAGTCTTTTCCCTGAGTGTAAATAGAAATTATCACTGTGTTCTCTTGTTCATCTCTTCTCCCACCCCCTCAATATGGCTCCCTGTTCTCTCCATCTCTTTATTTATCTATAGTGGTGGTCTGCCTATGGAGACATTTTAAGGCATCATTGCTGTGCTTTTGAAGTTAAGACTTTTAGGTAGCCTCTTCAATTATGCCACCTCGTTTTAGCTACATTCAAAGGAGCTGTTGATTATACCCTTTGCAGAAAAGGCAGTCCCAGAATGCATTGAGATGCAAACCAAAAAAAATTTAATTATGCTTATTAGAATTTTTGACTTGTAACCTATGTAGAAGTTAATGAAGCATCATGATGGTTAAGGATGCTTCTATGTAGGACGAGAAGCAGTTTACTGGGGTTTGGAACAGAGCTCCTGTACGAAAGGTGGTGAAGGTAATGTTTTGTTTAGTCTGTGTCTCTGTGTTGAGATATTGGTCTGTGAAGAGCAGATATGTGAATAAAGCAGTTGTGATTCATATGTCTTTGACCACCGTGTCACGTGTAAACCTCACGTGGGCGGCATACACAAGACTGTTGACCCCAGGAAACACACATCCCCCTGCATTACGCCTGCAAGCTGTATCTGAACTGAATCATAAGTTCCTTATTCATACGTTTGTGTCAGGAGGCCATGTCCATCAAAATGCTGGAAGTGCGTTATTTATATTGCTCTGAGGTTTGGTTAAGCTCTTAGGATTGGCGAAGGAGGCTATACTGGGTGCTTCTTGCAGGTGTAGAGGGTTTAATTTAATCTTGAGAGAGGGTTTACACAGATTTTAGGCTTGTTGGTTGATGGTTTTGCTCTTCTCTAAGTATGTTTACATGTAGCCTACATTTATAATTAAGCAACAGCAGTTTTTTGTAGTCTTGCTGCAGTCTTTATCCACTTGTCCAATGCATAACTGAATATTTAAAGAGGTAAATACGTGTTACCTCAATCTTTGGGTGCAAAAAGCAATTGTAGTCTGATTAATATGAAAAACAGTATGGTACGATTTCGGTCAGTCGTTTATATGACAAAAAGGCTAATTACTGACTGAAAATTAACTTTTAGAGTGTATGCAAACAGGATCTAAGAACTGGTTTAGAGGGTTTGAACTAATCTGAGAGCTGGTGTAAAGTGTTTACACTGATCCGCAGGTGCATGTAGAGAGGTTTTCCTCTGGTCTGAGAGCTGGTTTAAACAGAGCCGTTGTAGTGGGGATTTGTATTTGATGATAAGCCCTGCAGGTACATGCTGATTTACAGCGCAGGCCTTTATTACAGCAGTGCCCTGTGGCTTTGGAATTTATTGAGGGACCTGAGACTAAGCGTAAAGCCCTGCTAACATTTCCGCAGGCAGATTTTTCGGAGCACATTTCAGTGTGACGTATCGGAACGCACTCGAATAGAGGGCAAACACACTCACACAGAAACACAACCCTTTTCTTGCCAAAAGTAAAAAATAAAAATAATCAATCACATGCACACATTTTCAGGCTTGTTGGTATTGGTTGGTGTGTGCGCGAGTTGGAGGCTGTTTAGAGCACATTCTGAAGCCTCATTCTCATGCATGAAGCTCCCATCAACCATCTCTACCACTCTCTTATCACATGTGACAGGAAACTGACCTCTGCTTACTCAAAGGGCTTAAAAACACTTCCATCACCACTGGGAAAGACGGATGAAAATAGCGACGCTTAGTAACCATCTCTGCCCCAACCTCCTCCTCCCTTTTTCCCTTTTCACAACTGTTTGTTATTTTACCTGCCTGTCTTTATGGTGCACTGAGCTCTACTAACACTCAAAAACCCAAATGCATGACTCACACCCAAAGACGTGCAGGGCAGCACATACGTGATTGGTCAGCTCTGGTCTTGTTGAAACAAGACCATCTGATACAGCTAAAGCATTTTTCTCACACATGCATGCCATTCACAACATCCCGATCCATAGAATATCATTTTATTGATTAGATTCCCTATGGCACAGTACATCTAGTATGTAATCATGTATCAATACAAAAGCTTTTTCCTTTGCACAGAAACAATGTGTCTGACACCGCACTCAATTCAGACAGAAAACACACACGCACACTCATATTTGTCTGTTTATCTTCCTGCCACCATTCAGAAAGGAGGAGGAACTGTAGTGAAAGTGTCCAAATGTCACCGAACTGCCTGTTCCCACAAGGTCCAGCTTTTCGAACCTGCAGATGTGTCTCGGACTGTCTCATTCTCTCTTTTGTTCTCAGTAGAAAAATATTTCAGAATTCCGTTTTATTGCAGAGCTCTTTCTATTGGTGGATAAGTTCGGAAGGTGCCGTTCGGTCGCCCTGTGATGTTCTTGTGTTTGACCAATAGGCTCTTTCTGCGTACGTGTGTCCTTGTAATTGAAGCCAGGCAGTGCTCGATGTAATTCCCACCACCGGGGAAACTCAAGGTCCCTTGGCCCATGACCACGTCCTACAAGAGTACAAATCCAAGAATCTGAGTCCATGTGTCCAAAGATCTGCGTTAAACAGATGTCCATCCCATTGAGAGATATATCCGTAAGGGGCCAGAGGTCAAGAGCAAGCATCACTTTCCCTGTCCTGAGCTGCCCAGTGTCATCTTCCACGTTCTTCTCTGTGAGATGTCAACCCTTCTGTCATGTCTCCGTTGCACAACGCCCCTAACCTGCTCTCAACCCGTATGGATCCTCCTCCTCACAGAGTAGTGTAGATGTAAACAAACACGATGACGAAGAGGTTCAAGAAGGTGCCAATGATCCCCAGCAGGGCCAAGATGGACTCCTCTCGCTCCTCTTTACCCTCTTGCGCCCGAACCTCCTCTATACTGACGGTGGTCGTCCCCATTCTGACCCCCCCACCTCTGTCTCCAGGGTGCTTATCTGTGGAGAAACAGGAGAGCAGCATGAGACAAACAATCAACAAGACATGGAAGCCTCTGTTTGGCGGCCACCAGAAGCGCTCATCCAGAGGCCAGACCGAACGCTCGGTGGAGCAGCACGGAGGGTGAGATTTCCGTCTCTGCTGATTGCTCAGCTGCGAGTGTGGCGTAATGAACACAAAAGAGGATGTCTACCCCCACCTCTGTGATGGATTTCCCCCTCAGAAAATGATATTTCCCTGCGGAGCTGCTACAACAGGGTGACTCTCGGCAGCTGAGATGATTTACTGTACGTTTAAACCTTCTCACTTGCTGTTCGCTTCTGCTACGCACACTAAACGATTTCTCTTTTCTCATCCCGTCATGGTTTATGGTGCCACATTCGTTGGAGCAGACATAGAAGCATATACATCCAGGTTCCTACAGCTAGGTACAAGAACATCAACCTCGATAAGCAGCCTGGGGCCAAACGTACAGCTCAGCGAAGTGGACAAGAAAGCAGGTACACAGACTGACTGACACACATGGAAAGCAAGATGGAAAACAGAAAGTATAGCAAGAAAACAGGGAGTCTTACCCTACGGCGTGGGAGATCTGGGGGAAGATCCAGCATGCTGTGGGCTCATCACAGGAGAGGCATATCTGGGCTGGCAGCAACATGAGGGCCAGCTGGCCAACCGTCCGATGTCCCTAATACCGTAAAGGAGGAGAATTGAGAGGTGGAGAGAGAGAAAGTGGGAGAAAGAGTAGGTCTACAACAGCATCTCGTTGAGCCGTGTGCGTTACGCAGACAACAATCTCAGTCCCCAACGTCCCTCCCCTTCGTTCTCGCTCTCTCTCCCTCTCCCTCTGGCTTTCTCTCGCTCTTTCTGTGTCAGTATTCCAGCCTCCTTATGTATCACCAGCCCTTCCTTTTGTTCCACGCTCATTCAGATATTGTTTTATGCTTCTCCGCGTTATTTTTTTTATTCTTTGCTTGAACGCCTTACACCTTTCATTCAAGAGATGCTTGGAGATCTGCTCCCCCCCCCCCCCTCTTTCTTGTTCTCTCTCTTTCCTTTTACTTAAAAAAAAAAAAAAAAAAAAAAAGAAATCACTCTTCGGCTCGGTCTCCCCTCCTTTCTCTCCCCTCCTTCTCGCTGTCACACACTCTCGTTCTCTGCTCTGTCACTCTTGTCTATCTGACCCTTTTAGCATCTGAAAGCAGGGCTTCTCAGCATTTGTAACCAATACCGACCCCCACCTTCTCTCCTTTGCCTCCTCCGCGATTTCTTTCCCTTCTTCTTTTGCGCTCCTCTTTTTCCGTGGGTGTAGAAGTGCTACAGATGCGCGCAAACTCCTCCGGATGCTTGGCAGATCGCCGACCTGAGGCTGCGAGCTCCCCACCCTGCCGTTCTCTGTCTGTAGCCGATGGCAGTTGTGTGGTTATAGGTCCCGTCTCGGAGCCTGAAAGCGGCGTGCATTGCATAACCAAGCAGAGCGACTGGTAACCGCGGAAACAGAGCGAGCGAGGGAGATCGGGAGGGTGGGCGGCGAGGAGGCTTACACGTCAAATGTCTTTATTGCCAAGAACAATGTAGAGCTACTCAGAGATGAGGAGAACGATCCTAATGGACAGGTGTGGGATGGTGGCCCGAATTTATATTTGGGATTTGATAGATCACGTATGTAGACAAAACCATCATGAAGTCTCCTGATTATTGATGATCCCAGACTATTTTTCAGGCTTTTTTGATCATCCAGTTTTTGTCCTTTTTCAGAAAGTATACTCTTAGGAAACAACACTAAGACCGCGAAAGCCTATGTGCATAGACATTTTTTATTGTGTTTCTGTTTTTATTGGCAGTGATAGCAGAGTATAATAGGCATGGAAATGATGAGAGATTAGGGCTAAAAGGATAGAAAATGTTGCGAGCTGGATATGAATGGATATGGATATGTGATGGCTACATAAACACTTAAGGCTTAATGTTTCAGAACTTGTCTGCTAACCTATTGGCTGATGCACACTTTTTTTTTTTTAAAGAGGAAGTACAGCAATTTTCTCAAACTATTTTGATTTTACACACAAAATTCTTGAAACAAAATAAATTAAAGCAACACTTCTTAAGAAACAATTGTTTAAAGCATGTATATTTAACAAATGTGTGTTTTGACATCTTGCACTGTCCATTTTTTCCTTTTCTTAAAGTATAAACAACTTAAGAACAATTGGGAAAAGAATTGCCAGTTCGGTAAGACAAAGTAAATTCAAGGTAAAATCTATGAAAATAAGTCTTAATATTTTATGCAGCATTATGTTTTAAGGATTTTTACATATTTCTACTGTGAAACATGTCAAAAGACTAAATTAAATAACTCGTTAAGAAGTCATTATTGGTTAGTGTCAATAGCCTTGTGGGCAGCGTGCCGACATACAGCGCCATTGCGCTACGGGCATCCCGAGTTCGAATCCCGACTCGAGGACCTTTCCTGATCTGCCCCCTACCTGTCTCCCTCTTTGCTTCCTATCAGCTCTGATCTATCCTATCATAATGGCAAAAATTCCAAAATTAAATCTTTTAAAAATAATAAAAAAGAAAAAAAAAGCCATATTGTGAAGAAGATGCAAGAACATCTTTTATAGGACAGTTTAGAAATATATCTCATTGACATTTTAAATGAAGTTTGTCCTTGAACTTTTGATCACGGGCCCCTCATAGTAAATAAATGTCTTTAAGTGGCCTTTTAATGCTGACAGCTTTGGAGCTGGAGTGTGAAAAATGGCATCTTGTTTTCTTGTAATCCTCGTCTACAGCGTCTACTTGAAACTCAAAGGCAAGCTACCGTGAACACTGTGCACTGACTCACTCTGACCCTTGAGGAGAATGATTCTTGTTTCCTTACTCACCATCAGTGGAAATAAAATACAACACAACCTCCCCTCCTCCTCCTCGTGTACTTCTGACCATTGTTTTCTCTGTGTTTTATGATTCTCCGTCCTGCTCTTATCTGATCTCCTGTCCATTGGTGTGTTAATAAAGTATCAACCTCATTGTCCACATTAACATTTGAATGGACGGGGCAGAATAGAGGATCTGTATACACTCCTTCCCTGCCACATCCAGTCAAATAAAATCATATATCAGTGTTATGTGCTACATAAATAAGTTGGTTTACCTCTAGCAGCCCTCGAACCTCAGCAAAGCCAGATCAATTATTTACGGTTTCAATCTGAAATAATCCTGACCTCTGGGAAGGTGCACAATTACAGGTGGTCAATAAAAGGCTTTACCTTTAGGCATAAGGAGCCAAAGTGAGTGGTCTGAGAGAATGTAGTTTACTGTAGAATCTATAGAAAGATTATATTCAAAGAGGAAAAAATGGAAGATTATATTTTTGTCATTGGGAATTGATTGAATCTTGAAAAGTTAAGTTTTGAATCTTTCTCGACATTTTTATAATATGTTTGTATTGATTCTTAAACCAATTTCTTGGAACTTCAAGTTTTTAAAGCAGTAGATCTTTGCTTTCTATGGAAACACAGACTTTGCCCACATTATTCTTCAAAATGGCCTGCAGAACAACTGTGAAATTTATTTTATTTTATTGTCATGAAACAAATGCGTTTTTTTGAAATGCGTATTCTTAGATCATAAATGATAAATAATCTCTGCTGTAGAACTTCATTGTCAGTGTTTCATCCTGATGCTTCCAGAGGTGCTGTGTGTGTTACGAGATTCCATAACCAAAAATGAATGATTATGAACTTTATTTCCTTCAATCATCTTCATCATAATTATCTGAGAGCATGTCTCATCTCAGGAACACACACCCCCCTCTAAATCTTTTGTTCTCTCTCTATAGCTTTCTCTCTCTTTGATAATTAGTATCGGCACATTTCAGTCACTATAATGTGCAGAAATTATCGCACAGGCCAATTAAATGAAATTATCATGTGGTTGAATTCCCTCGGTCCTGGGTTCTCAGTGCCGTGCCAGAACATTTAAAACGGATCAGACTGAACCTGGCGGGTTAGAAGCCATGAAGAAAGAGGCAGGATTTTTTTTTTTTCATCTGCTCTAAGTGGAGTTTCTGTCAATGAGCCGTTGTTTATATTCATTTATTTGTTTGTAATTTTCTCTCTCTGGAGCTGTGGATCATATAATCATCGAGCTGACAGCCGGTGGTGGGCGATTATGGAGCGATCTCATTACTGTATGTGCGTGTGACCATAATATTACGAATATTAAAACTAGAAGATCTGCTTGTGTTCTGATATTGATCTTATATTAGTATCTGATTCAAATCGCTTAAGACAGAGTGCTTCCTTTAACCTCTGATAAACTTAGGAAGCAAGGTTAACTCGTCGTAAAATCTACAAAAATAATATAGCTTCTGTATTAAGTTTATTGTAATAAAAGGCCTTATTCTTGAAATAAGAACATTTCGAATTTGTTCAGAATCATTTGTAAAATCGTTCATACTTAATTCTTTGTGTTCATTCAATTCACTGCAACAATTTACGTTTATAATAACGAAAATGTATTTGTTTACAATTTTTACATTTTTCAAAATGTTTAATTAAATATATATATTACATTTGCAGCTTGACAGTCCCATTCCTTGTTCACTTTCATTATATGGAATAGAATGGCCAGGAAATTGTCTTATATTCATACTCTATTATTGTTTGTATAAAAAAAGTAACAGTACTAAAATAATCAGATTATTGACTTTTCAATTTTTTGGCATCTTTGGACCCAAATTTTCAGTGACCATTATTCAGATGCATCCCCAGTCTTGAATCTAGTAGAGTGTGTTTATATGTAGCTTTTAAAACAGCAGTTGGTGTAATACAGACCTTGAGCAAGGTTCTGCTGAGACTCTCAGAAATGGACATCAGTGAATTGGGTCAGCGCTGACAAGCTTTTCAAACCTGCCGCAACATCCTGCAGGATGCGTTCATACGCCCCTCTATCAAACGCCAAAAACGGAGAGAGTGAGTGATGTCTCGGAAACCTTTTAATGGATGTGTGTGCACTCATCCGATGCACATTCCTGCCTTTTTCACATTTTTTTCATCTCTAAATCTCCACCAGGATCATTATAGAGGACAAACTCTGAACAACAGTCAAAACCTGTGAGACTCATTAATTATTGCTCTCTTGCTGAGTTTTGTTTGTTTTGAGTGTGCGGTTTCTTTTTCTCATTAAGATGTTTGTAGCGAAGGTGTGTAATAAGATTCAGCCTGTTTCCTCTCAGCTGTGATGTATTAATATATCTCATTCTGCTCATTTGAACAGGTGCCCTTTGTAAAGTCATATTCTCCTCTCTCCAAAGCTCTTTGACAGCGTGTGTGTGCCCACACAAATGGCAAATGTCAGTCAGAGGGCTTGTCAAAATTAATTACACCCTCCTGCATGGAGAGAGATAGATGCCCCCCTTTTTACCTGGATGGGTGCACGGAAGCTAAATTGGATAAAGGAATGAGAATGGAGGAGTGTAAGGAAGGATGGGAGGACAGGAATTGTATGTCATTAAAATGAAGCAGTCACAGAAAGTGACTGGACCACAAGATTATTTTAGCTTCGTTAGCCTTCAGTCGACTTTGGTATATGGACTGTTGGATGCTGTTTTTAAAACTGGTTTATACTGGTTTGGATAGTTATGCTGGTAATGTGGGCACAATTTTTAACCATGGCTCTACATCAGAAATAAAACAGTTAAAAAGTTTTGGGTCAAGAGTTTTATTTATTTTAAGTATTTATATTCAGTAAGAATGCATTGAATTGATGAGATATGACATTAAAACACTTATAAGTTACAAAATATTTTCATTTCAAATAAATACTTTTTCTTGTAAACTGTCTATTCATTCCAGAATCCTGTATCAGGGTTTTCAGAACAAAATTATTTTTATTTTATTTTTGTCAAAAAAATGCAGCCTTAATGAGGATAAGAAACTTCTACCAAACTTTTGAACGTTAGTGTAGGTTTTTTTTCCCCTACTTTTTTTGGGACATTTATATCAGCTGGTCAGCCTGCTGTCCAAAATCCTGCCCTCATCAGTAGACAGACGCAGTGTCATTAGAGCCTTTGAGAAACTGAGTCCTCTTCAGATGAGAGAAACGCTCTGAATGATTTAGTGGCTTTAAATGATGCAGAAAGGGAAGAATGCGCTTTGTTATCCTTCCGTTAGCTGAAGGTTTTATAGCAGCTTCGCAGAGGAGGAAAATTACAGCCCTGTGGTCGTCGCCATTAGCTCAATCAAACATCCTTGTGCATAAACAGCCTCTGCTGGCACAGGGCTTCCTCAGATACAAGACTATTTTCCTGGAAATTACAGCTTTTGTTCTGTGCCGAGACCTCCTTTAAGTGACTCGTACATAAACGTCTGGAAGGGTGCCACTTTCTCATGAGGGTGTGGATGTTAATGCCCACAATCAGATTGTTCAGGCACCAAAGTGTCTGCTGGCTGACTCCACGTGTTTAAGTAACTTTGCGAGCCACCACCGTTCATTGTAATTTCTGGGGTCAGCTGGATTGAATCCAAAAAGTGTGGCATTTTGAATCTAGGCTCATTCTGCCAATGCTTTTGGTTTTGTTGTTGTACTGGAACAATGAGTGAATTGTTGTATCCAACCTTAAAGGGGTCATATAATTCTACATGCACTTTTACAAGTTGTTTGAACTAAAATGTGTGTTGGCAGTGTGTGTACACAACCACCCTATAATGATAAAAATCCACCCAGTGTTTTTTTTTTTTTTGAATCTACTAAAATCTTTACCCCTTTCTCAAATCAAGACTATCTCTGTGTGACGTCACACGGACAAAGGCCGCTCCCACGATAGTTTGATTGACAGTAGCATTTTAGCACAGACTGCACTGGTGTCTTAACTCAGACCCGCCATGTGCTAATGTGCTAATTAAAAAGTTTCAGATTAATGCGGCTAAAGTAAACAGTCCCTCAGAGAGCGGCTCGGAAGAGAGGGGCGGGGTCAGCAGAGCTCATTAACATTTAAAGGAAAATGCTACAAAACGGCTTGCTCTGACAAGAGCTGTTTTTGACAGGTTTAAAAAGGTGTTTTTTTTACACTACCGTTGAGAAATTTTAACTAAACTGTTACAGACTATTCATTAAGACCCTAAAGAATCATATAAACTTTTGGAAAATGGGCATTCGATGACCACTTTAAATAGCAGGCCTGTCCATTTAGTAGTTATGTCCACTACCATTCAAAAGCTTGTTTTTTTTTTTTTACTTCACCAGAGCTGCATTTATTTGATAAATTAGGTGCTCAAGAAACATTTGTTATTAGAAATGTTGACGAGTTGTGCTGCATTTTCCTAAAACCTTGATACATTTTTTTTCCAGGATTCTTGATGAATACACAGTTCAAAGAATTTTTTTAAATAGAAATCCTTTGTCACATTATATATGCGTTCTGTCAAATTTGATAAATTGTATGTGTCCTTTCTGATTAAAAGTATTAATTTCTTTAAAAAAAAATTCTTAATGTTCTCAAACTTTTGAACGGTTATTAAAGTTAGTTACTTCTACATGATATATCTGTACATTTATATTGGTTATCCGCTGAGATGAGCCTTTTTTTTTTGATAGTATCGGTCAGTAATGGATATTTAATTATTCATACTCATTTTGCCTATTTCTGCATTTAAATGACTTATCTAACTTTGACTTCAAGTTAATCTTTAAAAACACTAATAATGTAATACTGTCAGTGTTGGGGAGTAACTAGTTACATGTAACGGAATTACGTAATTTAATTACAAAAAAAGTAATTGTAATTACTTAGTTACTAAGAAAAAATGTGTAATTAAATTATAGTTACTTATGAAAAATGTTAAGGATTACAAAGGGGGTTACATCTGATTATTTTCACACACACTCCCACATACAGATTTAATTGATTTCTTTCATAAATTGCAGTGACTGCTCTAAAATATGAAACACCAATTTTTCAGATGGAGGTGCAGCTGGATCATGAACAATGGGTACTGCTCCATCCTTGAGCTCCATCCTCCAACTTTTTAACAAAACCTGCCTTGAATTGTCCCTCATTCAGAAAAGAGTCTGGAGCAAAATGATTTGCACAGCCAGACATAAACAAATTTAGTGAAAGTGAAGTGACGTGTGGCCAAGTATGGTGACCCATACTCGGAATTTGTGCTCTACATTTAACCCATCCAAGTGTGCACACACACACACACACACACACACAGTGAACACACACCCGGAGCAGTGGGCAATCATATTGCTGCGGCGCCCGGGGAGCAGTTGGGGGTTTGGTGCCTTGCTCAAGGGTCTCACCTCAGTCGTGGTACTGAAGGTGGAAGAGAGCGCTGATTATTCACTCCAAAATCAAAATGGCTTGATAATTGAGACTGTTCAGGTTTTTGGGGGATTAAAAAAGGGCTTTTTATCATTTTGAAATTGTTATCATTGTAGGGTGGTTATGTTCACACACTGCCAAGACACATTTATATGCAAATGAAGATATTTGGCATCCAATGTCTCCTTTAAAATTAAAATATTATAATCTTAATTCAAGTGATGAAGGATTTTGAAAGTCTGACAGTAATCGGTGTTGAGTAAGGTTAACCCTGTCTGCTTTACATATTTGAAAATTATTAACAGTTGAACGCATTAGAAATTTAGAAAAGTAATAAAAAAGTAATCAGTTACATTACTTTATTAAAGTAATTGAAAAGTTACACTACTTATTACTTTTTAAGTAGGGTAACTTGTAATCTGTAACCTATTACATTTCCAAAGTAATCTTCCCAACACTGAATACTATTAAATGTGATCATTAGCAAATAATGAATATATAATGAATACATTTTTTTCATACTCATGCATATTTCACTAGTAGCATTTAAACCAATTGATTTTAGTTTTTGATTCTTTATTTTTATTTATTAGAATTTTTTTATATCAACCCTTTACGTGTTGTCAGCCAAAACATGAAAATAATTATCGGTTTATTTGTTTCAAACTGAATTTTAATATTGTGGCATCTCTGTTTTGCACATTTTAAAATAAGGTGTGGTGTCTAATGGAGGCATGGGCATATGAATATGGCCTGCATAAAAGCATATGAATAATCCTCTATCTTTCTCCTCCTTTGACTCACTGCTCTCTTTTATTTTCCTTGTGTATTTGGCACATGGATCAGGCGATGTTCTCTTCAGTGTGTTGAGTCAGTGGTCCGGTTGTGCCATCAGTCCGTGTCCTGTGTCTCAGTGCTAGAGAGATGCAGAAGTGTGAAAGGGAGATGCAGCAGCGCTCGTCTTGTTTTATTCCTCGTTCTCTTGCATTATTGATGGAGCGCTTCTCTGAGCTCTTGCTGCATGTTGTGTCTTGCTTTCCAGCTGGCCCTCATGTGAAGGATTCTCGCTCGCTCGCTCACTCACTCACACACTCCAGACAGGCGGAGGACTCTTGTGCCCTGAATGATTTGGGAAGCATGATTTTTGTGTCAGTCATTAGACTCGAGGCCCAGTTCCGCTCTGCAAAGCGGCATTTAAAATCAGACTCCTGTCAGCCTGATTTACTTCAACAAAAGTGTGCTAGTGTTACTTCAAACACACCAAAATAAATGTGCGCACACACACAGTGGAGTCATATTAGAGGGTATTTTTTGTCTCGCTCTCTTCATCTGCGTGTCATGAACAGTTATGCATTTCTGCATGTTGTAAATAACCAGATTAAATTTTAACCAACCCACGAGGCAAAAAGCAAGTGTGCATTTCTGTGCTGTTGCTGGTGTGTCTTGTCCCGCCTGTCCTCAAGATCTTTGTTGTCATGGTGACAAAGAGTTTCTACCACATGCTCAGAGAACTGTCTCACACACACACACACACACACACACACACACACACACACACACACACACACACACACACACACACACACACTGCGCACCCCTAATGTTTATTCTGAGTACTACATGTTTCTCATATGTGAATGGGGCCTGTGAAGTGGGGTGTAGTAAACTAACTACTAAATATTAAGCAGCACAGCTTTTAACATTAATAATATTAAATGTTTCTTGAGCAGCAAATCAGCATATTAGTATGATTTCTGAAGGATCATGTGACACTGAAGACTGGAGTAATGATATTGAAAATTCAGCTCTGCCATCACAGTTTATAATTACGTTTTGAAATATATTCAAATATAAAAGTATTTTAAATTGTAATATTTCACAATTTTACTATATTTTTAATCAAATAAATGCAGCCTTGGGTGAGCATAGGAAACTTACCTACCCCAAATTTGTGAAAGGTAGTTTACAGTTAAATTGAGTTCAGTAACGATTTGGCAAATTCATTAAATATGAACAAATTAGATTTGGCTATTAAGCAGCTCTACAGAAGACTATAGTGTCATTATTCAGCTCAATTCGCTTCAAGTTTTGTCCTCACCCAAAAGCGTCAGTGCCATGAAATTAATAATATTACTGAAAGCGTCTTTTAGACCCCAACTAAGGAAGCTAAAGGCAACTGTGACAAGGAACCCCCAAACTCCATCAAGTTACAGAAATGGAGGGAAGAAAAAAAAAACATTGCAATGAGAATCTCTATCTAGTACTTTAAATTCTTTCTTTAAAAGATCAAGAACAACATCCTGAATTCTATGATATGCCCGTTTGAAATGGATGAAGAGTTTTTTTTGTTTGCTTTTGCCTTCAACATTTCTTTTGTATTTTCTCATTAAGGTTGTGACCTGTGTGAGCTAATTAGAGGAGAGTGTTTTTTGAAGATGAGGGGAAGCGGCTGTTTTTAAGATGTCTCTTGAGTGTGCATGAGGCTCTCTCTCTCATACAGAGCACGAAGCTTGTGTTTGAGGCTGTATTGTTTCTTAGACAGTGAGCCGATGGGGGGAGAGGTCAGCCATAAAGGTCTTCTGGTACAAATGAAGAATCGTTTAAAGCAGTGGAGCTGTGGATCAGGCTCAGCTTGAGTCCAGATGACCTGTGACCCTCAGAGTCTTTTCCTGGGGAAGAGGGAATGGGTGGATGATATTGTAGAGCTGCTGTGAGGAGTTTGACATAAGACTGTAGTCATGTAATCTCTCCTCTCCTCTCCTCTTCTTCTTTTTTTCTCTCCTCCTGTCTGGTCTTCTCTTCTGCTTTTTGCTCTTTTTGTTTTCTCCTCTTATCTAAATGCCTCTCCTCTTCGGTTTTCCTCTCTCCTCCCCTTTGTCTTTCCTTTCCTTCTTTCTAGTCTCTTCTCCTTTCTCCTATTATCTCTTCTCCTCTATTTTGTGTTCTTCTTGTGGTCTCCTTTTGTCTCTCTCCTTTCTTGTCTTCTCCAATCCATCCTGATTGCTTCTTTACTCCTTTCGGTTCTCCTCTTCTCTCCAGCTCTATTATTATTTTTACATCTTTTCTGGTCTTCTACTCTGCTTTCTCTTTTCTTTTCTCCTCCCTTCTCCTTATTTCAGGTCTCCTCCCCATCTTCTCTCCTCCTTTGCTCTTGTCTCCTCCCTCCTTTCTAGTCTCCTTATTTCTACTCTCCTCTCCTTCTGCTTCCTCCTTTCCTCCTGTCCTCCGTTCTGTTCGCCTCTTCTCCTTACTGGTCACCTTTCCACTTGTCCGTCCTTGTCTTCTTTGCTGCTTTGTCCTTCCTTCTCATTTCCTCTCCTCCTTTCTAGCGTTGTCTGCCCTCTCTTCTCCTCCGTTCTATTTGCCCCTCCTCTTTTCTGGTCCCTTCTGATCTTCTCTCCCCCCTCCATCTCTCCTTTGCCTTTCTTGTCTCTTCTCTCCTTCTGTCGTTTCTCTGGTTTTCCCCTCCTCTCTCCTCCTGTCCTGCCGTGTCCTCCCTCCTCTCTTCCTCCATCTCCGCTCTTCTCTGCGTACGGCGACGGAGGGCAGGGGAGCTGACGTATGTGTCCTCTCTGCTCTCACTAACATTGTTTATCATCCACCCAATCCAGCATGGAGCTGAATGTCTGATGAGGGAGAGAGCGGGCTAGAGAGGAGGATTGGTGTGCAGTAAATCAGTTAGTCTGTAAATGAGATGAGAGTGAAGGAGAAACAGTCTGAACTGAGGAGGGCATGAGGAGAATCTGGAACGTAGACTGACATTGAGATGATACAACACGCACACTAAACGCTCTCTGATCTATGGTGTCCTCAAAGTGGGCGCACACTCAAACGAAACCCTTTGATGGAGCTCCTTCAGTCGTTTGAAATTCCTCTTTCTTCTTAGAAACACACACACAAGTTACACAAACATGCACACAGTATTCCTGCTCCTTACATTCACTGCACACTGATAATATGAGCCTGATTATAGCGTTTTGCTTGAAGACCCTCAGTAATCGCTCTCTGTCTCGTTCCCTCTCATCCTTTATTCTCTCACTGTCCTCGTTCTGGCTTTAATACTCCACTGTGCCACAAAAGGATTATCGTGCCTTCTCCAAACAGGAAATGCATACACAAAGAGCCCTCCATGCCTCAAACCTCTGGCATCTCAACGTACTCAAAAGAAGATTGAGTTTTTTGGTCATGTCTGAATTAAAAAAAAATGTAAAAAAGTTGTTTACCCCCTAACTTTTCTTTCTACAGTCAAAGTATCTTTTCTGTGCTATTATGTTGTTTTTTTTAAAGGGACAGTTCACAGAAAAAAGAAAATTCATTGACGCACCCTCATTTTGTTGCAAACCTGTATGACTTACTTTCTTCTTTGCATCATAAGGGTTATTTTATGAAATGTCTGTCTTTTTTTCTTTCTTTGTTTTTTTTTTTGTTTCCATACAATGGAAGTCAATGGTAACCAAAACTGTTTCAAACATTCTTCAAAGCAGCATCTTTTCTGTTTTGCTAAAGAAAGCAAGTCTTATAGGTTTAAAATGACATAATGGTGAGTATATGTTAACAGAATCGATTTGAGTAAACTATCCCTTTAAACAGGCATGCCACAAGTTTCCTTGTTTGTCCATTCATAAGATGGTCATAAGGTGACTTTTCCATATGATAAAATGGCTTGTATGTCCTGTTCAGGGATTCAAACTGTTTAAATCTTTGAAATCAATGATGTTGCTAAAAACATTTATATTAAAAATGTTATTAACCTTGGGAGACTGAAACTGTGTGTGTATGTGTGGATCGTCCCTTGTGTCCTTCTGTCATTTAAGAGATGTAATCGACTTTGTCTTTTATAAGCGTCCTGTCTCTGTACGTAATGTCTCCCTCTCTCTCTCTCTGTCTCCTGCAGTTTTGGACATGGCGCGTCACGTCCCCCTGTATCGTGCTCTGTTAGAGCTGCTAAGGGCCATCTCCACCTGCACCAGCCTGGTTCCTCTGCTCTTGCCGCTATCAGGAGATGCTGCAGAGGAAGAGGAGGATGAAGAACACACTGAGTGTCAGACCTCTGTCGGCATGTTACTGGCCAAAATGAAGACCTGTGTGGACACCTACACCAACCGCCTCAGGTGAGCTCTTCCTTTTAGACACACACACACACACACACACACACACACACACACATTCAGTCCACCGGTCAGTCACACTAATGGATAGAGGACAGACAGAGTGACTGCTGATGGATGGATGCCCACCCTGTGACACTCACTGTCTCTGACCTCCATGGAAAAACCTGACTTATACCCACAAGATGTAACCTGATGCTATAGCCACAAGTCAAAATCAGTGTTTCACCAGAGGAGTGGCACACAGTGATAAATGACTGCTAGATCAGTCAGTGCTCCTCAGCTGCCCCCGAAAAGCCTCTAATCCCCAGTGGCCTTCAAACTGTCCTGAGCTTTTGCCGTCCCACGCTAGTCCATAATTTAGCTTTGGCTTTTTCAGTATATATGTTTTTGCCAGAATTTTCGCTGAACCCACCACAAAAAAATAAATCATGAATTAGATTTTTAGCAATGTATTATGCATTAGAAATATTTTCTTTCTTTCTTTCAAAAAAGTTTTTTTTAATTTAGAAATATATTTTTTTTATTCTTTATTTCTATCATTTGTTTATTTTTATTTACATTTTTATATTAATGTTTTAACTTATTTGTATAAATATTAATTCAAAATACATATTTATTAATTTTGGATAAATTGATACATTCATTTTCTTTTTTAAGATTATATAGCATGTTTTATGTCCCTTCAGTATAAACCTATGGATTTTTTCCACCTTTTTTTTTTATCTTCTAGGTAAAGATAGCGAGTCTGATTGCTTTGAATAATAGCTCAGGTGGATATGTAGAGTAGTGAGACTGTGATTTGTTATCAGCTGTCTGTGTCTTCATGGGTAGTCAGATGTTTATGGCATTTGCCTGTAAGTCACAAGGTTGGCTCTGTCTGAGTGTCTCTGAAAATGCGTGCACCCTTGAATGACGGAACCATCTTAATTATTGTCCTGTGCGTCACCTACAGGTAAAGGACGTTTTTGACATGCCCCCTTTTTCATTTGTCTGTCTCTTTCATTTTCTCTCCTCCTGCTTAATGAAAGATGCATGTTGTGAGGCCGTGTGCTTAGCCACAAGACAGCTGGATGTTGTTTTTAATGGTTTACTTTGGGACAAGTCACAATCTGCTGCTCATTTGATGCATCCAGTGTGTACTAGCACCTCTCAGGATGACAGCGTGTTTGTGTTTGTTTCAGGGCTGGGACATGAGAGATTGAGAAGTTCTTGAGGGCATGCACTTGTCTTTTCTCTGCCGTTGTTGTAGTCACTGAAAAATAAACATTTCACATGCAGACCCATAATTAATTTGTTAGTGTATAGAGGAATGTGATTTCTGATGTTTCTGTGTCCACCTTAGGTCAAAGAAAGACAAAAGTAAAGGGGTGATGAAGACTGAGACATCTGATCCTGAGCCAGAAGGCCTCACCCTGCTAGTTCCCGACATCCAGAAGACTGCAGAGATTGTTTATGCTGCCACCACCAACCTACGGCAGGCCAACCACGGTGAGAACTTCCATCTTAACAGTCTGCTTTTCCCAAACAAAAAATGCTTTCTGTAGGAACTGTTTATTAAACTGTTTATTAAATAATAAATGGACATTTTTACTAACTTTTTAATTAAAATGCTTAACATTGTTATTTAATGAATTTCTAATTTGGACACATTAACTCTTTGGACAAATTAATTATTCAGTATTAAGTTTTTAGAGTAACTTCATAAACCAGCTTCATAAAAAGCTTCCTTTTTAACATTGATGATAAGCAATTTTTCTTGAGCAGCAAATCAGCATATTAAAATGATTTCAGCTTTTTCACCACAGGAATAAATTACATTTTAAAATATAAAATTAGTCTAATTAGTCTAAAATATAAAACAGTTATTTTTAATTGTGATAATATTACTTCTACTGTATTTTTTATTAAATAAATGCAGACTTGATGGGCCTATGAAACATTTAACGAGTAGTATACCAGCTTTTTAATCATGAATCTAGTCAAGTTTGTCCAAACTTTTGACTTTTGTACATTTAACTAGTCATTTCATAATGTTTATAGAAATTGAAATGATCTGACCCATGGATGTTTCTGCACCATTTGAAGCACATTTCACACTAAATCCCCTTGCACAAAAGCTCTTAATGCTCTGTCTCTCTGCAGGGCAGTATTTCTTGAGACTTGAAACAGAACAGAAGCAAAAGCAGGACAGTGCTGGATGTATAGTGGTCAGTTAGAAAAGGGATGGTGTGTATTTCACAGGCTGAAGACACTCCCTGCTTGTCTGAGGGCCTCGGGGGACATGGAGTGACTGTTTGCTCTGACAAAATAAGCCAAAGAGAAACGGCTCTTCAGCACAGAGGCGGTAGGCTCTCTAAAGCCTGATCGTTTCCTCCAAGGATTTTTAAACGGAGAGTCAGCTTTACAGGGCACTTTCGTTTGTCAGACTAGACTTAATCTATGTCATGCTAATTCTTTTAGACCTTTAATTTGACCCTTAGTCATAGCCACATAGGGTGTATTTTCAGTCAGGGATGTTGTGAGATCAACGTTTAGTCCCTCAGAAAAACGGATGTGACCATGGCAATTCCTAATCCTGGGATTCAGAGGCCTAGAGATGAGTCACATCCGTTTATTAACATTTACAAATATGTCCCTCTGAGGTCCTCTAGAACAAAGCTAAGTGAGTGTTTGTTCCTGGGCAGAAACCCTTGTGGTCATGAGGAGGTAAGGTTTGGAAATAGTGTTAAGTTGGAGAACCACATTAGTACATCCACACATAATAACCAGCACCCTCCCTTGGGTATCTCATGCTCTCATTCTCTCCGTGATGAGTGAATGAAAGGGGCGTTAAATGTGGTGAAGCTGATCGATGCAGCTGTCACTATCCATAAGGAAAATCCATATGATAAGAGCAGTAAGACATTACACTTGCCAACCCGTTTAACTGCGTAA
This sequence comes from Onychostoma macrolepis, assembly GCF_012432095.1. Classification (NCBI taxonomy): domain Eukaryota; kingdom Metazoa; phylum Chordata; class Actinopteri; order Cypriniformes; family Cyprinidae; genus Onychostoma; species Onychostoma macrolepis. Next base: position 12,375,786 of record NC_081171.1, read on the forward strand.
TTAGTACTCCGTCTTTTCTTAAAAAGTGCCAGAGACAGCGCAGTCAGGGTGTCTGATTGGTCGAAAGTGGTGTCCTGTAGTTCAATATCGATATTGGCATCAATATCGTGCGCTAATGTGACGAGGTGAGAGTAAATGGAGCTATCGATGTCGGTGGGATTTTATGTGGCTCGTATCCAAAGCATAGCTGTTATCAGCCCTGTTAAGCACAAAGGTAATTTGATTGGCTGACATGGAGCATGGGTGTGCAGGGAGGGACATGTGTCTGCAACCAGTGCAGAATGGGCAGAAATGCCATAAAGCTCCTAAATATAGGGAGTTTAATTGTGTTGTAGCTCTAACAGCCTCCATCCGCAGGTCTGATATGTCTCACTGGAGTGGTGACGGTCTGCTGGTGCCGTTGTCATTAGTCTGACGCTCTCTCGATAACAATCTGAATTGAGAGAACAGAAATGCAGCGACTCATTTGTGTAACAACACGACTTTTTGCGATTCGTCTCATTTATCAAAGTAACAAATTTGCAGTCAAACACATCTCAATGGGAGTCTTTAATTATGAGCTCGCTCTTAGCTGTATGTTTTGTTTACTGATAGCAGAGCTACATATAGGCCTAGGCATTCAAGTTATTTTTGCATCTCGTAGGGATGTGTTGGTTTTTCAGGGATGAGAGGATTGAAGATGTGAACTGCTCAAACACACCCTCAGTCTACATTGAAACGCACATGCTCTTGAAGGGATTTTTTGATGTGTCTGTCTTCTGCTTTTTTTAGAGAGGAAGATGGCTGAAAGTTCTAAGAAGGCAGCAGCAAGGCCCAAACCGCTGTCCATCTTGCGCTCAATGGAGGAGAAATATACAGCAGCCATGAAAAAACTACAGTTTGGTGAGTCCTGAACTACATGTCTCTGCTAGTGCTTGACCCATTTAAGTTTTTACTGGATAAGAGAGAATATTATATAATTTAATCATTAAAATGAAATTTGACTCAAGTTCAATGATTTTAAACATTTTATTGAATATTTTAATTGAACATTTTAGGGATGCATAATACATTGGTTACCGACCGATATTAGATCTATTTAAGTATCGGTATCAGCCGATATTGAATGTATTCAGTTACATGCTATACATGCTAATTTCCTCTTTTTTTTAAGATTGCCTTTGTCTCTCTTAAATTATTCTTTAAAACAGTAATAATAATTTAGTAACACTGGTAATAATAGTTAATAGTATGGTATTTTTATATCAGCCGGTTTTTGGCCATAACGTGAAAATCTACTTAATCACTTGCCAGAATGATCAAATTTTTACTTTAGTATTGGTGCATTCAGTACTTTCCATTGGTTTATCTAAACCAAGTATTCACCTTCTTTCTTTTTTTGTCAGCCAAACCCATTTGATATGTTATTGTTTTCCCTCAGATGTTAAGTTGGTATTTAACAACATATTCATTGTATGTTTATATTTTTTTTAATGTTGGTCACATGGTATGCAGGGGAATCTAAAATATTCTAAAATAAACCCTGGTCTAAACCTATTCTTCTCTTTTATTCTGCTTCTGTGCTGCATACATAGTGGAATGAATGGATAGTAATTGCTGTTTTTCCTTTCGGCTGATTTTGTTTTCTTTAAGTGCACCAAAAATTTGAAGGAGCACAATGAAGTGAAATGGGGAAGATTGTGTTATCTTGCTGGAAGAATAGCTTTTCTGGTTGTCATTTCTCATCTGTCTTTGCTCTGATTGATGACAAGAGTTTTGTTCTGCCAAAAATGATTTAGCCCGACCTCAGTTGAATGAGGTAATCTCAACTGACGTGACTGTAAACAGGTTTGCACTGGTCCACACAGAACAGATCCTTCAGAATACACAGAATGGCTTTTTTCTGGAGGAAATATGATGAAATGTTTATTTTTAAGTAGGTCTGATGTTTATATTTCATTGTGACTGCTAAAAACTAACTGTCTGTGTGTTTTCTCTTCCACAGACACGTTTGAGATGGTGTGTGAGGATGAGGACTCTAAGCTGGTGTTTAAGGTGAACTACCATTACCTGTCTCAGGTGAAGAACGCCAGCGATGCCAACAGTGCCGCTCGTGCTCGACGATTAGCACAGGAGGCTGTCACACTCTCCACCTCCCTCCCTCTCTCCTCATCCTCCAGCGTGTTCGTCCGCTGCGATGAAGAACGTCTTGACATCATGAAGGTATGGTTTGATACCTCTGACCCCTCCATTAAAACTCTTAAATTTATCAGAGCTTATTAATTATTAGTAAAGCAGAGATCAATTTAAGCTGCATAAACATCTTAAATCAGGGTAAGAACACAAATTTACCGTAATAATGTATCGTATTAAAACTCTAAAGTGGAATTATGACGCAAAAATAAATGCAAAATGTAGATGGATGATCATGATTAATTGCGTTAAACTTAAAATAAATAAAATATTTTTTGTACTTGTGGCAGTTCAAACAAGTTAAATGTATTCATTTATTAAATGTGTTAATTACATTTTTTACTACAGAATCAAATAATGTGAATTGACTAATTAAATGAATCAGTCAATGAAAATCTGATTTCTCAGTGCTGAATATGAAAGCAGACCGTGACTGTCTTAAGCCTTGCTGTTTACTGTGGGTCAACATAAATCTTTCTATTTCTGCTGCATGACAAAACAACCGCTGTGAATCCCAGGAGTCTCTTGCTGTCTTGTGGTTTCTAACACACACATGAGTGCACACACTCTTCCTAATGACATTTGAGATGTGCTTTTGATCCGGGCTTGTCTCTGAGTGTGTAAATGTCAGTGTGTCTGGCTTGAGCTTTATGTCTCGGGCAGGCCAGACCACAGGCGGAGCCCCAGTCAGACTGGTCACTCGCTGCTCCGTCTGCTTACACTGACCCTTAACACCGAGCCGGGCCTTTTTATCTTCCTCCACACTTCATACAGTCTTAATGGACATTAATAGTAAACTGAGCTTTCCTGATTTAACCTACACAGAGTGTGTGAGTACAGCTTTGTGTGTGTGTGTGTGTGTGTGTTTAGTGTTGCGTTTGAATGGTCATGTCAAAACAGTCTTAACGCCTGAGTGCAGCTCTGCTGCCTGCAGTGGAGATGCACTGGATGGCATTACAGTCCTCCAATCTTCCTCTCTTTCTCACTCCTTCTGTGGGAAGCGGTATACATCTCTTTGACTGTATCAGGAAAACTTCCTCTATAGACCTGGTTTAGACATACACAATCATTATGGTGGTGTTCAACACAATGTTTTGTCGCCTTTGAATGAATGGAGGTTTTCTTGGTTTTTGTCTCAGGTTTTGATAACAGGGCCCGCAGACACACCGTATGCCAATGGCTGTTTCGAATTTGACGTCTACTTTCCTCAAGATTACCCAAACTCCCCTCCTCTGGTTAATCTGGAAACCACCGGTGGCCACAGCGTCCGCTTCAATCCAAACCTCTACAATGATGGCAAGGTTAGTGTCACTTCATGTTTTCATTTTGGGGAAATTATTCAGGAAATGTTTGGACCAATACAGTTTTTTTTTTTTTTCTCTTCTCAGTGGCTGATGCAAATACTGAAAATTAGACAGTAGATTAAAAAAAAAAAATGTGTATATATATATATATATATATATATATACACACATACATATACATTTTTAATTATTCAAGTTATTCTTCAATTCATAAAAGGGTTATTTTACAAATATTTTTTATATATATATATATATATACGTACATACGCACGCACACACATACACACACACACACACATATATATATATATATATATATATATATATATATATATATATATATATATATATATATATATATATATATATACACTGAACAAAATTATAAGCATAACACTTTTGTTTTTGCCCACATTTTTCATGAGCTGAACTCAAAGATCTAAGACTTTTTCTATGTACACAAAAGGCCTATTTCTCTCAAATATTGTCCACAAATCTGTCTAAATCCATTCACCTCACAGGTGTGGCATATCAAGATGCTGATTAGACAGCATGGATTATTGCACAGGTGTGCCTTAGGCTGGCCACAATAAAAGGCCACTCTAAAATGTGCAGTTTATCACACAGCACAATGCCACAGATGTCGCAAGTTTTGAGGGAGCATGCAATTGGCATGCTGACTGCAGGAATGTCCACCAGAGCTGTTGCCCGTGAATTGAATGTTCATTTCTCTACCATAAGCATAACACCTCCAAGATTGTCTGAGACCAGCCACCCGGACAGCTGCTGCAACAATCGGTTTGCATAACCAAAGAATTTCTGCACAAACTGTCAGAAACCGTCTCAGGGAAGCTCATCTGCATGCTCGTCTTCCTCATCGGGGTCTCGACCTGACTGCAGTTCTTCACCGTAACCGACTTGAGTGGGCCAATGCTCACATTCGATGGCGTCTGGCACTTTGGAGAGGTGTTCTCTTCACGGATGAATCCCGGTTTTCACTGTACAGGGCAGATGGCAGACAGCGTGTATGGCGTCGTGTGGGTGAGTGGTTTGCTGACGTCAACGTTGTGGATCAAGTGGCCCATAGTGGCGGTGGGGTTATGGTATGGGCAGGCGTATGTTATGGACAACGAACACAGGTGCATTTTATTGATGGCATTTTGAATGCACAGAGATACCGTCACGAGATCCTGAGGCCCATTCATCCACGACCATCACCTCATGTTACAGCATGATAATGCACGGCCCCATGTTGCAAGGATCTGTACACAATTCCTGGAAGCTGAAAACATCCCAGTTCTTGCATGGCCAGCATACTCACCGGACACGTCACCCATTGAGCATGTTTGGGATGCTCTGGATCGGCATATACGGCAGCGTGTTCCAGTTCCTGCCAATATCCAGCAACTTCGCACAGCCATTGAAGAGGAGTGGACCAACATTCCACAGGCCACAATCAACAACCTGATCAACTCTATGCGAAGGAGATGCGTTGCACTGCGTGAAGGAGATGTGTTGCACTGCATGAGGCAAATGGGTGGTCACACCAGATACTGACTGGTTTTCGGATCCCCCCCGGACCCCCCCAATACAGTAAAACTGCACATTTTAGAGTGGCCTTTTATTGTGGCCAGCCTAAGGCACACCTGTGCAATAATCATGCTGTCTAATCAGCATCTTGATACGCCACACCTGTGAGGTGGATGGAGTATCTCGGCAAAGGAGAAGTGCTCACTAACACAGATTTAGACAGATTTGTGAACAATATTTGAGAAATAGGCCTTTTGTATACATAGAAAATGTTTTAGACCTTTGAGTTCAGCTCATGAAAAATGGGGGAAAAAACAAAAGTGTTGCGTTTATAATTTTGGTCACTGACCAAAATTATAAACAATCACACACACAATAAAAAATAGAAATGATTAAAATTATACAATAAAAATATTTGTAAAATACCCCTTTTTTAATAAAGTTAATTTATATGTTCGTATGACTTGTTTAGTTGAATTGTTCAATGTTTTTTTTTGTTTCTCTATATCCTGATCTCTTCGTACTCTCTCTCATTCATTCTGTAACAACCAGGTGTGTTTAAGTATCCTGAACACCTGGCACGGGCGTCCTGAGGAGAAGTGGAACCCTCAGACCTCTAGCTTTCTACAGGTGAGTAAAATCCCTTCCGTTTGTAGTTTCTCTCTTATATAATTCCGAAGCAGTGGAATGCCAGAAAAGACCTAGTCTCATTTCATCACTTTCAGAGAATATTCAGTCATATCACCGTCACCTGCACATCGACCGCTGAGCATTTACAACATTCTCATCCTGGTTTCCTTACAGTAATTATCTTCCCACATCTCAACCCCTTTCCCTCCCTCTCTCCATCATACCTCTCCGAATAATAGGCAGGGGAGCTGTTTCCCCCTGTGATATTGATCTGATCAGGCTCTGCCCCTCTCTCTCCTCGAGCTCGTGCTCATGTACTGCTGCCAGCAGTTCATAGAAATGTCTCCATTGATTAGTACTACAGTTAGTGTCCAGCCGATCAATAAATGGAAATTAGGCACAGTGACGGTAGTGCTGTGGTCAGTGAGAGCCAGTGTGCTCTTTACCTCTTCTACTTGATCCGTGTGTCATTCCTCCTAGGCTTTCTAAAACGTTTGTGTGTATGTGTGTTTTAGGTGCTGGTGTCAATCCAGTCTCTGATCCTGGTGTCCGAGCCATACTTCAACGAACCAGGTTACGAGCGGTCTCGGGGCACACCGAGTGGAACGCAGAGCTCCAGAGAGTACGACGGAAACATCCGGCAGGCCACTGTCAAGTGGGCCATGCTAGAACAGATCCGCAACCCTTCACCCTGCTTTAAAGAGGTTAGATATCACCCATCACAAATACACACTCTTATTGGCTCATGAAAAGTTTCAGAGGTTCTTGAGTTCACATATATGCAGTGACCCCAAAAAGTATTTAGAGAAGAAAATCAAATCTGAATAAAATATTACAGCTTTCACAAAAATACTAGGCAGCTCACCTTTTTTCAGCGTAATAAGGGTAATTATAAGGAATATTTCTTGAGCACCAAATTAGCATATTAGAAAGATTTTTAAAGGAAAATGTAGCTTTTTTTTCTGCTGAAAATTCAGCTTTGCCTTCACAAGAATAAACTGTATTCTAAAGTATATTAAAATAGAAAACTGTTTTCAATTGTAATTTTATTTCAAAATATTGCTTTTTTTACTGCATTTTTGATCAAATATATATATAGCCTCGGTGAGCATAAAAGACTCCGACACTAGGCATTTGTACAGATTTTTTTCAACACATTTTTTCAGAGACGTTTTTACTGACCCCAGACTTTTGACAGCCAGTATATATGTATTTATAAATATTATTAATTTTATATACATAATGCCCCGTGGCTATTTTTGCCCTCTGTGTTAGCAGCACATTCTAAGTTGTTGTTTTTTTTATCATTTTCGGATAGATAATGTTCCCCTCCACCCCCTCATCTTCTCCCCTCTTTGTTTTTGATTTCCTTTTGTCCTTGATACGGCCCCCACCAGCAGATAACAATCATCCATACACTCTGTGAAAAGAGAGAGAGAGAGAGGTGGAGGATGGGCGGCCTGAATCGGAATATAAATGAGTGAAGATATTGAGTCATTGAATGAGGCATGCGAATCATGAATGTGCTGAAATGATCCAAATATGTGCACTCGGGGCCTAAAACTAACTTTTTGCCACACCTGCCAATGGCCGGTGGCGTGATTTAAAATTTACCGGCCAAAAGATTTTTTTACCGGCCATGAAACTCTTTTTGCAAAAACAGGCAGTCATTACTACTACGATGACTAAACATATTTACAATGTTTTTAATTTGTCCTTTCCTTTACTTGCAAGAAAAAAACAACAAACTGATTTATCTTTTCTTTTCTTTTTTTTGTCCCTAAAAAATGTTGAGATTCTTGTCCTTTTGTATGTTTTCGGCAAACGGAGCAGGCCATCGTGTTACGCCTGTTTCACACATACTCAGTTTGCAGTGCGTATGTGGTGCATATTTTTTTTCTGAACACACGCTAATGGATTAGAGCAGGGCTATTCAGTTAGCTTCATTTGAGGGCCAGATTATCAAACTGAAAATTTGAAGGGGGCCGTGGGGGCGGGGGCTGTCTGGATCTCTTTCTGGGTGGACCTATAAAATTAGAAATTCAACTGAAATCTAAAATCTATAAAAGGTTAACATTAGTGCTGTTTGTCAGTCGATTAGAAAAATAATTAATCGCACATTTTTCTGTAAGTAATCATTTATATTGTCATAATTTCACATTGAACCTCCAATTTAATGTAGCAACACAAATATAGTATATTTTAAATATGTTTTTAATGGCGTCGTTTTACTAATTAGCCTATTATTAATGAAGGACTGATACCAATACTGCTACTGGTGTCTCTATTAAATGCATTTTCCCTCAATTTTACCTATTAATTATAGCCATTCAACATTACAATTAAAAGCCATTCTTTTTAACATTTAATAAGCTATGAAATATTAAGTGATTTTAAAACAATCTTCACATAAACTATAAATTGAATATGCATAAACTATACAGATTAATCTTTAATAATCAGCGACTAGAGCAGTCGAGTGATTTCTCTTTTTCTTTTGTTCTTTGATTTACATCACCGACAGACTTCAGCAGTGTTGTCTCTTTAAAACCTGATGCACATGACGCAGATCTGACACAAATCCTATTTTCTCCAAACTCTTTACCGTCATTTAAGACTTTATTACTCATTTAAGACTACGTTTACGAGGTAACTCGCCAAAACCGCGTATTTTGACACAATTGTGTGTGTTTTCGTCCGTTGAAGAGCTACTGGTGCACTGTCTCAAAGTGGCTCGGTGTGTGTGTGTACAGCCAAACACGCAGCCTCTCAAACTTCACTGCACTGTTTAGGCGGCGAAACCACGGATATGTATCGCCATATTCTCGGGTTATGAAGAATAAAGAAGGGAAAAGTTAATCTTCTGAAATGAAGCAGCAATATCTTCTGAGGTAAAAGTTATGGTAAAACTGTGTCTAGGGACAAGCTGGCCATCAAAAGTTTTACCCGCCAACTGGCGACTGACACGGTTACATATACTCGCCAAAGTCGATTTTTACTCTCATTTGGCGCTTGGCGAGTGTTAATTTTAGGCCCTGTGTGCACTCATCTAATTGCCAAACTTACTCGTGATTCCACGATCAAACCAAAAACATGCATTAAACTCTGGGTCATGCTTGTGTATTTGTGAGTGTTCACCTCATGTAATCTCAGATGACTCTCTAACTGTCACACATCAGGAGGAGCTTTTCATTTAGAAGAAACCAGATCAGACCACCTGGCGCCACTCTGGCATCATCGCTCCATGTCATCTTAGGTCTAGTATGGGCATTTCAGCTGGTATTCATGAGTTTGATGTAATGCCTAACGGCTGCCTCGCCACCTCAGGCAGTTATGAGGCTGCTACATTACCTCTGTATCCCACAGTGGACACTAAACAGGCTGTTGCCATGGCAACCTAAGCATTGTTCACAGGGATAAAGGGCTGTCGTTTGGGCAGAACCGAGCCAGGCCAAGCATCAACCGACTCGTACAGGACTCATACTCACTGATGAATTATGTATTGACGCAGACGGAATCCGCATAATTATGCAGAATTCTAGTATTATTTGCTGAGTATATAATGAAACTAGTCCAAATGAACATGCAAGGAGTCAAGGACGTATTAAAATGTGTGGACGCTGTGTGTAGACTCTCTCTCGTCCCCTCAGACATTAGCTTTTAGCTGCTGTAGGAGAGACCTGTGACGTCATCTACAGGAGGTGGAAGCTGGTTTTGTCAGAAGCAAGTGCAGCAGAATCTTAAACAGCCTCACACATGAACACCTTTGGGGTCTGTGCCAAAACTAGTTGAGCTGCCTACTCCCCACATAGTCAGCATTCTTACAGAAGAGACTCCACTCACAGTTGATTCCAATAGTTTAGAGTTTTCCATTAGCATGTTGCAGGCAGGCACAGATTTTTAGCACAAAAATGTTAATTTTAGGGTTTTTTATTTTTTTTATTAATTTTACTATTTTTATTTTATTAATTTTGGTAATTTATTTATATACATTAGGGTTGTCCATTTAATGCGTAAATTAGATTAATTATGGTGAAAAATAACGTGCTAAAATTTTTAATGCATTCAACACAATTGCCCTGCCCCAGACCTACATGGGTCATCTGACATTTCATACAGTTGATTGATTGACAAATATGATGCAGGGCAGCAACTCGCTGCGTGATGGAGCCTAGAGAACGTAGTTAGAATGTCCCTAAAATTGAAGATATGGGGCAAAAATGCCCCTGTTTGAGTTTTTCTCATATTTACATCATTTAGTTAAACAATATCACACGAGCAATAAGTGCAGTATCACAAGAGTGCAACAGTTCAGTAAGAAGTTAATATTGTGTTATTTTAGACACAGTTGTCTGTTTTGCTCAATTTTTCCAACAAAAATATAAAGACAAAGCAGAACTGTTCGTCTCCAAGCAACACACGGCGGCATTTCCTTTCTTAATCCATTGTTTTGAACGAATCGTTTGGACCATTAGGCTTGTTGGATTTGAAGCGGCGCTGCACAGACCGATTGGTGTATGACATCAAAGTACTGCGAGAGCGATTCTAAAGCATAAGGAGCTGTCTGCTCTCTATAGCACTTGCGGTACTTTGATGGCACACGGTCTGATGGTGATGATCCGCTTCAAGTCGAACAAGCCTAATGATTCAATGGACCATTCATAAAGAGGACCATTTACCTCACTCCTGAATGAATCAGACATTTTAACGAATCAAATAAATGAATTGACTTGATGACTTAATCATTAAGACATTTACTGCCACCTACTGACAGCTTTAGTTTCTTATTTAGAAACTATAAGAAATTTGGTATTTGAATTTATTTATTAAGATTAACCCCTTGAGATGTACCATTTCATTTTCGAGGGGGTCACACAATGTATCACAATCACAACATGGTAACAAAAAAAACACAAATTAACATTACATCCATAAACAACATCAAACTACAAAACACAAACATTAATTGGAGGAAAACAAAGAAAAAAAAGCATATTTCCATATGAATATTTTCCTATTTAATACTGTAAAGCTGCTTTGACACCATCTGAAAAAGCGCTATATAAATAAAGGTGACTTGATAATAATAATAGAAATTATTAAATGTGTAGTTCACCCGACCAAAAATTTTGTATATGTATATGAAATGAATGTTTTGTTGAATCAAACAAAATATTTCTTGCTGAATCTACTTTTTGTACTGTCTGATGCTTTACGCAACAATGACTTTACATTATCTTTTGGGAGTAATTTCTCTGACAAATTTGATGTGCGATTAATTTGCACTTAATTAGATTAATTAATCACCACATCATGTAAGTAATTAGATTAAAATTTTTAATCGCTTACCAGCACTAATATAAATATGGTTTACTGAAAACACTGATTGAGCGATTACATGAGGCATGAGATTCATGTTTATTTTGTGTTAAAACTAGTAGTAAAGAGGAAGGGATGATCACACTCACTCACGCTCTGTGGTGGCGTTTATACAACAATCTGTCACGCCTCATCAAAGAGCGCCAAAATGGCATTTATTGTTTGAATTTACTGAAACAAAAATGGACATAATTTGAAAGATGAGAATTTTTCTTATCAAAAGTAACAATATATATAACTGGAAGTTTCCAAAGAAGTTCCACTCATGCAGTTGTTAAATCAATGCTGTATTTGTTCTGTAAACGTGTACCAAACCGAAAGACCTGTACCGACAATTTTCAGTACAAATATGTGTACCGTTGCACCCCTGTGTGTGTGTGTGTGTGTGTGTGTATATATATATATATATAATTTTTATTTTTTTAAGTATTTAAAATCAACATTTCTCTTGCTTCGTCCACCATTAGGTTTATATTTTTGAGTGTAGTACATCCACACAGGTTCACACATGCGATTTAATAAACAGCAGGACAAGTAGCTATCTCACTTTCCCCCTCTCTCTCACTCACTCACACACACACACACACACACACACACACACAGCCAGTCACGTAGGGTAATAAGTGGTGGGCTGTTGACGTCAGAAGAGAGAGGAAACACACACACACTTGCTCCTGCACAACAACCTTACTTGGTAGCTGTGCTCATGTTCATTTTCTTTTAAATGGCATTTCTGTTCTTAACCCTTTTTCATTTCTCTCTACCTCTCTCTGGCTTTCCAATATCATTAAAGATGTTCCTTTGGGAACTGAATAAATATGAAGCAAATGCGGTCTAATGGGAGAGGCTGTAACAGTCACATGTCTGGTGACTGGTGACCTTTGTATGTTTGAGAGAAAGATAGATTTATGAAGGATGGATGAAGCGAGACAGCAAAAGAGAGAGATATAAGGCCAGTGAGGTTGAGCTCTGAGCCAGCGAGTGATGTGTAGTGGCCGCCGGGGTTTCCATGGCAACACTGGCAAGACCATCGATCACATGCACTCATTCCTGAATCCCTCTCGTCTGCACTCGGTCTTTTCCCCACAGAAGTTTAAGCTGTGCAACGTCTCGCTTTTACAAGCAGGCTAAAGTGCATGTCTTAATCCTGAGAGAGATTGTGTGATAGTGAAAACACAACAGGTGGATTTTCCAAAAGCTGTTTGTAAGAGTGTTTTCCCACTAGAGCTTCAAGATGATTCTGCATTCATTTAGCTTAATCTGTTTTTTTTTTTTCAAATGGCAGCTGTTTTGGGGAAAATTAAATTTTGGTAACTGTATAGTAGCTTTTTTTTTGTTGTTGTTTTTTTACAAATTTAGTTAAATTTCAAATAATTTATTAAATTTCAGTGTCCTAATGTTTTAAGAATAAGCAAACAGAACATCAGTTATTGTAAAAATATTACATCTTTATTCTAAAAACTTTATGAATTTATTCCCGTAACATTATGGCTTTGTTCAGCGAACATTGCAAATTTATTATTGTAGCATTACAACTTCATTCTTCATTCAAAACATCCTTTTGTGCAAAACATGAATTCTCAGATTCACAGAAAACATGGGTTCTTGAAACATTATGACTTTATCCTCAAAACTTTACTTTTATTTATTTTCATAACATTATATTTTTCTCAAACCATGATTTTAACCTCAATCCTATAACTTTATTCTTGCAATTTTGGCTTGCAAATTTGACAATCTTGCTTTAATGTAATATTGTGACTTTATTCTTGAAATAGCGCTAAAGTGGCATTATAAAATTAGTATTCTGAAAAATACTTTAAAACCTACTAATAACCGCTGTCATAACGCAGTTGATACAGTGGAAAGCCATTTAATGACTTAAAGTGGTTCAGAAGTAAAGCTTTCCCAAATCTGTGGCCAGTCAAACTAGCCTACAATTAACCATTTAAAAAGCATGTCATGTTGTATTTTGCATAAGAATCACATAAGACACATTGAACTGTGTCTAGGGACAAGCTGGCCATCAAAAGTTTTACCCGCCTGGAGAAACGATACTGGGTGGTATGACAGCTATTATCAACTCCTCACATCTGCCGTTTAGTACAATGTATGACGTGTTTGGAAAACACATTGAGATGGAGAGAAAGAGTATCTCTGATCCAAATCCAGAACGAACGAGTGATTCAGCTCTCGCCTTCAGACAGAGTCGGAGTACTACTAGGAAGTGTGTGTGTCTGTGTGAGCTTTGAGTTCTTCTCTTTCCTGCCTATGGTCTTTGTTACCGAAAAGGTCACTTAGTTTATTCATATTAACGTGCGCGGACAGGCAATGACTGCTAGTTATCTGTGCAGTGCGATCGGTCATCTGGTCTTTATGAATCAAATAGGTCACTGGAGTCTCAATCCAAAGATCAGCCGATTGTTTTCTAGTGCTACTAAAATAGGATATGAGGTTTGTGTTTGATTTATTGGCTCTGCAGGAACTGATACACAATTGCTTTTCCAAGAACACTGAGAGCGTGTGTTTTGTGCACTAACCGTGTGTGTGTGTGTGTGTGTGTGTGTGCAGGTGATCCATCGGCACTTCTATCTGAAGCGAGCGGAGATCATGGCCCAGTGCGAGGGCTGGATCTGTGATATTCAGCAGTACAGCAGCGATAAGAGAGTCGGCCGAACCATGTCTCATCACGCAGCTGCACTAAAGGTACAACACCGTGTGTTCACTGTCATACAACCGGAAATTGTGCCGTTTGATGTGTTTTTGAAAGCGATTCCATGTGTGTTTTTGCAGAGGCACACAGCTCAGCTCAGAGAAGAGTTGTTGAAGCTTCCCTGTCCTGAAGGCCTGGAGCCGGACGGGGAGGAGTTTTCTGAGAAAAGCACCTCGCTCATGGTGAAAGAGCTGCCTGGTCAGGATGCAGAAGCAGGCGGACAGCCCAGACGCCCACTGTAGCGACGGCCAGCTATGATCCCCTCTCCCCCGAAGCCCCGCCCACCGCCTTTGACTATCCATTGATATTGAAAAAAGACTGGATGGCTTTGGTGATTAAGCCATCTTTTTGTCAATATTTGTATGTAAGAATCTAATTATGTAATAGCATAAAAAGAGAGGACAGTCAAAACAAAGAAAATACAAGGAAACGAATCCGCTTACACCCACCGACACACAAGACGAACCGCTGAACTCTGCTGCGCCCTGAAGAAAACAAAGGAGACAAGAAAAAAATCTTTTTATTTACTTGTAAAAGAGTATAAAGTTTTTTTGTGCTTTTTTTTTTTTCTTTATTTTCCCAAATTGTTAAATAACCACTGATTGATATGTTATTAAACTTGTTTATGTAAAACAAAATGAAAGATGAAATCACAGTATATATAAGGGAACTGCCTTTAGTGGAGAATGTTTACCAAATGTTAATTTCTCTCTTTTTTTTGTTAATTTTTTCTTTTATTTTGGACTCTTAGTGCAAGGACAGTTTGTAAGTGAGAATATACTGGTCATTCTTTAAGCAAACTATTTAAAAGAACGTAACAAACACGCGCCCATACCCACTCTTGAGTTCCCCCGATCCTCTGGTGACCCTCTGACAGTGCTTTTGGTTTCTACAGATTTGTGTACACTTCAATAATAAAGCCTGAAACGGACGTTCAGAAGTACTCTGTTGACTGGATGCTCTTGTTCAGGCTGATCAATAGCACGTTTTATTTTTGCCCTCTCTCTGCTTTTAAGTGCAAGTTTAATAAATGCAACCTGTTTTACTTTGCTTGGAAATACTAATTAATGTGGGTTTCTAGATGGCAGATTGTGGTGAGTGTGCGTAAGCAGGGTTTACTTTTATCTTTTCACTTTCTCTTAATTATGACAAAGTTCCTAGAAAATATGCTAAATAATGAGATGAATGAAACATTTGATGTATGCATGGAAATCTTGACAGTCTCAAATGGATCCGACAGTTAGAATCATAGTATAATTTTATATTTTTAACTTTAATTGATATTTAATTTAGTAAAAATTAAGTCAAGTCATTTTAAATACCAAAGAAGTGCAATATTTAGTTGCCCCAAAGTTTTGCTTGGATGTAAAATGTACACTTCCAGAAAGATTCGTTCAGCAAGTATGCATTAAATAGATCATGCATTTATAAGGTTACAGAAGATTTCTTAATCATGAAAGGGTAATGTGACACTGAAGACTGGAGTAATGATGCTGAAAAATCAGCTTTGCCATCACTGGAAAAAAAAAAAATTAAAATAGAAAAGTTATTGTAAATTGTAATAGTATTACTGTTTTTGCTGTATTTTGCTCAAATAAATATAGCGTTGGTGAACATAAAAGATACATTTAAAAAAGACATTAAAACACTGGCCCAAAACTTTACAGGCAGTAACATCAGTTGAACCCTTTCAATTACATTTAGTGTAAATTTTCATTTTCCATTTGAGTTTTCAATTTTATCTGTTGTTTAGATTTAAGATACTTTTATCTACTTTATATGCTATTATATATCTGTTTTTGTTCAGGGTTTAAATGTAGGCTATTTATTGAATTACCAGGGAAAATAGTCTAAATTTCAGACCCTATTTCGAGACAGATTTCAGAACTACTGCAAATTAGATCCATTGGTATTTAGTTCGGTTTTAGAATGAAAGAAAATGAAATCGCTGTTCAGACTGACATCACATTTTGGTCTTGAGAGAGAATCTAAAATTGAACCATCTTCATTTTTTCATAAAATCTATGTAGTTTGGATCTCTCTCTCGAGCTTTAGTAAGAAAAAGCAAAACAAAACAGAGATGCATTCTGGTCCTGTTGGTGTAAATCTCAGCATTTTAGAAGAGATATTGATCAACCTCTGAGCGGTTCTCGCCCTCAGAGTGCCAGATATGTAGTAATCTCACTGAAAACGCAAAGGAATGAAGGTGTGCGAGCGTAGCAGCCCATCCATTATTGATCGAGTGTATTTAAACCCAGAGCGTGACTGTGATCCGGTGAGCTGAGCAGTCATGCCATCACATGAGCGTGTGTTCGCACGCGTGTTCACGCTCAGAGATGTTAGATGGATCCTCCCCAGCTGGCTGTAATTGCAAGGTCATGATGTTTTTCTGGGAGCCGTACGTGAGCAGAGGGGCTGTATCTTTCCCCTCTCTTCTGATTTATCGCGAGGACGTAGAACGCACAGCTGCGCTTCAGCGTTTTCCTGCAGCCTGCATTGAAGATTTGATCGTCAAAATGTAGATAAACAGAGCTGTTGTTCTCAGGGCTAGTATCCATCTTTTAAACTAGCACAGTGTCCTGTTTCTGTGTTTAGTGTGCGAGTTCACTGGTAATGGAATGGCTCTGTGACATTTTCTCTAATTAGGCTTGTCCTTTAGCGTGCGTGTTCCCTGCACGTTAACTTTAGTGTGTGTGTGTTCCTTTGTGTTGTGGGCTGATAGTATGTGTGTTTATTTGTGTGTCATTGCCATGCACTGTATGTGAGAAGGGGTTTACAGCATGTATTTGGGTGCTAGCTGAATTTAAAGATTCAAATGAACATTAATATTGACAAGAGAATAATGTGCTAAAGCACAGTGAACTTGACTATGTATAAGGTCATGTAAATGCTTACCTGGTACAGGTCATAAACAGTTTCAGGAAATCAGGTAGGCCTATAACCAGGGTTTAAATTGGGCTTGACTCCAGGGCATAACATTAACGCTTCATTAATGCCAGACAAGTAATATACATCACTAACCAAAAATAACAATGTAAACACCAAAACGCAAGTATTATTCTGATTTTATTACATTTAGAGTAAGTGGCGAATAGTGGAGCTACTGTATATAATGCGACAGTATAAGGTTGCGCTGCTGAGGCGAGTCTCAGCCTCTCGAGGAGAAATCAAAACACGCAACACTAAGAAACTCAGTATACCAAGGTAAAAATTCAAAATGGAATGTTTTCATATTTAAAATGCAGCTAGTTAGGCAACATCACTCAATGTTTTCACCATTACGGCTGTTTAATAGTTCTATGAACAGTTCAATGAGCAAATACAATAATATTAGGTCACTTACATTTTTGGCGGAACCACAGCGCATCTCAAAGCAACCATCCGATTCATTGCTGAATGATTCAGTGTTTTGAACGAATCGGTTGAGTCAAAGTTTCATTAGCCCATGCATCAACATCTGATGAATCTACCGTTTGAACGAATCGTTTGAATGAACGACTCAATGACTCACTCATTAAACGCTCACTGCTGGCGTTTTAATTGCGTTGAAAAGTATAATTTCCACCATCATTTTAAAGAATCTCATAATTTAATGTAGTTGTATTTTTCAGTGTAAATGATTTAATTTGATAAAGTATAGATAATAGCAATCACATTATTATAATTGAATTTATAGATCAAATGTAAGAATTTGAAATGAAAGTTAATGAGATTAGTGGGAAAATGCCCTCTATAAAGGTAAAAAAATATTTTTTTAAAAAGCCCTTGGATAAAATATTTAAAAAAACATGCCGATTTATAGCCTATGTCACAGCTGATAGAAAACCGGTGAGAATATTGCATTAGAATAAATAATCTTTGCAAAAAAAAAAAAAAACACACACACACATAATACATATATATTTCCTTTGTCCTCATTTGTAAGTCGCTTTGGATAAAAGTGTCTGCTAAATTACTATATGTAAATGTAACTATATATATACAGTATATATATGTGTGTGTGTGTGTGTATATATATATATATATATATATATATATATATACACACAGTATATATATATATATATATATATATATATATATATATAAACTCGATACCATAGAGCGCCCCCCCCCCCACACACACACATAACAAATCCCAATTTAACCCCTGCCTATAACTAATAGTAAATAATAAATAAATAATTGCCCTTTACTGAGTTTTAATTTAGAATGAAACCTTTTACTGTAAGTGTTGGGTTCATGGATTTGTTTACATTTTGAGTAACCGAAACCAAAAAGACAAGGCTGAAAGAGTTGTTCAATATATTCTCAGCCGCGTCGAGCAAGAAAAAAATAACAATAATTGAAAAATTCATGGCAGATGCTGAGTAAAAACCGAATCATGGAGGTCTATCAAAAATGTTTTTTATTTTAGACTAGCATGGTAATAAAAAGTATGGTGAGTTAAAAAAGACGAATTTAAAGAATGAAGACTTTTTATTTTTACTTCATTTTTTACGCTTAAAAAAGTCTCTCTTCTTGGGTCATTTATTTTATTTCTTTTGTAATATTGTGGTGTAGTTTTGTAGACAATGCAGAAGTCACACTCAGTGATGTTGTAGGTTTCTAGGTTGTTCTGTGTGGTTGTTAAAGTTTTGCTGTGCGTTGCTATGGGTTTTCTTGGTGGTCTAGGTTGTTGCTAGGCTGCTTCTATGGAATATCTAGTATGGTCTGCCTGGCTGGTTGACAGGCCTTTGCCATGGCATTTTTAAGGCTGATGATACACGGGGCAACTTTTTGAGCAATGTTGCCGTCAATGGGCAACCAGGTGAGACACTCGGTAACAAAGACCATAGGTGAGTCAATGGGCCCACAACCGATCTAAAGATAGAAATTTGTTACCCATTCTCAATGGGAAAGTGCCCAAGAAACATTGCTCAAAAAAAGTTGCCCCGTGTATCATCAGCCTAAGGTGTTACTATGGGTTTTCCAGTTTGCTCTGGGGGTTGCTAGGGTGTTTCCATTGGATATCTAGTGTGGTCTGTTTTTTTTTTTTACTAGGGCATTGATATGGAATTTCTAGGATGTTCTAAGTGGTTGCTATAAGGCATTGCTATGGCGTTTTTAGCTGGCCCCTGGTTGGATACTCTGGGGGTTTCTAGGCTATTCTGATCGGTTGCCAGAGTGTTGCTAGACAGTTAGCCTACTTACTGGCCCAAGTCAAAAGAGTCTCATGTTTCTTATCCTTAGATATGGCTTGTGCCCCTCCTTAAGTATGTTCGATAGTATCGTCCATCAGGCAAAAAGCCCAACTGCTTATTAAAGTATCAGCACACGTTAATAAGCTACATTGGTTTGAGGTATTATTCATATTTCTAACACAAACAGGAACTTGCATCCCAAAGTTTAACCCATAGGATTAGGGGGTTGTTCATTTCCCTAACCATAAATATGTGCAACTGTACACTGTAAAAAACGCAACTGCACATTTTCCAGTTCACGAAACCTTTTGAGTCTCATATACTGAAAAATGCTATTTTCTTGAAACTACATAAAAACCCTTGTCAGACCCAACAAAATTACCCCAAATGTTGTTCCAACTAGTCAAATACAGTTGTCTGAACAAAGAATTTCATATTTCTGAAATGTTACAGCTTTGTGAGTTCCCAGCATGCATTGCAGCATGAATAAATTATGCAGTTACTGTTATAGGATTATTGTTTTGCTGTTTGCTGATTTCATTTAAACTTTTTTTGTTGTTGTTGTTTTATTATTGTTAGTTATTTATTGTACTGTGGTGTAAAGGGCTCATCTTTTTAACATTTGTTGATTGCCACCATTCTTGAGGTTAGTGTTTTGAGGCCTAGAGCATGTTCAACCACTTTTGTCCGTTTTCTGGATATCTTAGTCTTGTACGTTGTCTTACAAACAAAAACAATATTGTCTACTTAATAGACTAACTTATCCATTAATGTTTGTTATTTGTAAAAAAAGTTCACAGAACATAATTTGAGACACATTGGAAAAGCATTACAAGTCTTTAACTAACAAAACTGTGTTAGCTGAGAAAAAAAGAGACATGTGTCTTTACTCAGTGACTTGGGTTGAGTGAACAACTTGGTCCAAAGTTGAGTAAACTCAAAAAAGCTGTGCAGCAAGTTGCCTTGAAATTTTAAGTTAAGTCAACTTTTCATTTTTTACAGTGTAATAATAATGCTTGCCACAGCAAACACCATTAATAAAAGAGAAAGAGTACAACGCGAATTCCGAAAATATTGGGACGTTTTTTAAATTTGAATAAAATGAAAACTAAAAGATTTTCAAATCACATGAGCCAGAGAACATAACAAATGTTTAAACTGAGAAATTTTACAATTTTATGCGGAAAATTAACTCATTTCAAATTTGATGCCTGCTACAGGTCTCAAAATAGTTGGGACGGGGGCATGTTTACCATGGTGTAGCATCTCCTCTTTTCAAAACAGTTTGAAGATGTCTGGGCATCGAGGTTATGAGTTTCTGGAGTTTTGGTGTTGGAATTTGGTCCCATTCTTGCCTGATATAGGTTTCCAGCTGCTGAAGAGTTTGTGGTCGTATTTGACGTTTTTTTCGTTTAATGATGCGCCAAATATTCTCTATAGGTGAAAGATCTGGACTGCAGGCAGGCCAATTCAGCTCCCGGACTCTTCTACTGCAAAGCCATGCTGTTGTAATAGCTGCAGTATGTGGTTTTCCATTGTCCTGCTTAGGGATGGGTATCGTTTACATTTTATTGATACTGATACCGATACTGATACTGCTTATCGATACTATTTGGTGCAAAAAGTTATTTTAATACTGCTGAATTTTAGCAACTGTATTAAAGTTCTTCAGTCAGCAGTGAGTTATTTTCTCTTTGTGTTTCATTTTATTAACATTAAATGAATAGTTCACCCAAAAATTAAAATTGTGTCATTTACTCACTCTCAAGTTGTTTTAAATCTGAAAGCACTTCTTTCTTCTGTTGAACATAAAAGTTACTTTGAAGAACGTGGGAAACCAAACAGTTGCTGTCCCCAGTGACTTCCATATTTTTTTTTTCCTACTATCAAAGTCAGTGAGGACCAGCAACTGTTTGGTTACCCACATTCTTCAAAATATCTTCTTTTGTGTTCAGCACAAGAAAGAAATTAATACAGGTTTGGTACAACATTACAGTGAGTAAATAATGACAGTATTTAAATTTTTGGGTGAACTATCCCTTTAATGACAATCGGCAGCAGTAGTGTCCCTTTAAGAGCTGCGCGCATCCGTTTCAAATGTTTACTTTCACTTTAGACATAACTGTTTTTATATGTAAGCCATGAGGTGCTGTTTGACCGGCCTTTTAGTGTATGCACGCTTTGTAGGCACTCTGAATAAGCGAATGTCAGAACAGTGTGCGAATGAAACGTTTAACAGGTGTTCCGACACTGTTAATTAAAGTTTTTTTGTTTTGTTTTGTTTTTGTTTTTTGTTAAATTTAATCTCTCCCAGTAAATATGTAATAATTTCTTCATTGTCTAATCATTTATAACAACAAAAACGAGTTTTCTAACGTTATCAAGAGGGTGCTTTTTCAAAAAAGCATGCGGTTTTGACG
This sequence comes from Onychostoma macrolepis, assembly GCF_012432095.1. Classification (NCBI taxonomy): domain Eukaryota; kingdom Metazoa; phylum Chordata; class Actinopteri; order Cypriniformes; family Cyprinidae; genus Onychostoma; species Onychostoma macrolepis. Next base: position 12,397,117 of record NC_081171.1, read on the forward strand.
AGTCCTCGATTTACTAAATAAAATTTTGTCTTTGTCTTACAAAATAAAATACACATCCTGAGCGGGTAGGACAGATTGTCAGAACACCGGCAAGGCTTTGCACACGCAAATAATGTACTTTTGTGATTGCGAATAAGTGCAGTGTCTAGTGATTGTAACTCTACCGCTGAATTCATATTTGATGAATGTGTCTCGCGAGTTTCAGTTGGAGCTGGAGCCGGGAGACATAGTAAATACAGCATTGCTTGAGGTAGATGTTGTTTTGTTAGTAAATGTTTCATTATATTACTGGTGTTGCCTCCTTTGTTCACTATTACACTGCTGCATAATCAGGGCCGGATTATCCATAGACGGGATTGGGCGAGTGCCCTGGGGCACTAGCCAATAGGGGGGCACCAAGTGATTACGATAATGACAAGACCTTTAAAATATTTTTCATGTTTTGTATATATTATTTTGCTGGAAGAGATACAGATGCATAGAAAATGAACAGTTAATGATACAATATATATACAGAGAGAATATCAAATATATGCACGCATATAAAGAATTACAATTGGGTCAGGTCCCAGTGTATTTGCCCCTCCCACAGTCGGAGTCGAGCATATTTATTCACAAATGGATAGGCAGCATCGACTTGGCGGTTGTGCGAAACGTAAATTTAAAAAAAAGAGAGAAAATATCACGACACATAGCCAGGGCTATACAGGGCGACTGAAAAGTACTGCGTGCGACTATCAAAAATATTTAGGAGCACCTGTATGACTAACCCGATCAGCATAGGCTATTTGTGTTTGCGCTGAGAGGAGCTTCAAAGATTTCTACTTGCGTGTTTGTGCAGCGGTGAGTGGGCCTAATGTATCGCAGACATATGTTGATTCCTTGAATGCAATGTTAATCAGAATCCACTCACTGCTCAAAATACTTTTGTTCATTGCTGAGTTATGCACGCTTACAAATCCTCTCCATAACAAACAAAGTGTAGAAGGTGTAAATAAGAGATTCGTTGTGCAGTGTAGAGAGCTTCATTGATTATAGTGGAGCTTTGTGAGATTGCGATGAACTGAAGTGAGTAACAGCTTTTAAAGATTATTAAGGAGTTTGCAAATGTGATATTAAATTAATACAACGGTTCAAAGAACAATAAGGGTCATTCTACAGAAACGTCCACTTTTCTGTCCCTAGACTTTAAAGAAATATTACAATTGAAATACACATTAGGGTTACAATTTTTTTTTTAATATTTTAAAATGAAACAATATGTTATTTGAACAATTACACCTTCCTGAGCCATCAATGTGGCATATAAGTTAATATAAAGTGATGTACATTGTATGACTTTAACAATATTGCCTGATTTTGCTCTATTTTGTAAAGGAAAATAGTTTCAAACAGTCACAGCTGAGCCGCTGCGCATCTCCATTCAAACACATTTATGTTTCATTTATGAATTAACCTGATTAGAAATTTTGGAAAAAATGTTTTTTTGAATTTGACAATGACATAGGCTACCTTTAATAAAATTAAGGGAAACAAATGGCATTACAAAAAATGCCCCTGTAAATCACTTTAAGGAGTCAAATATTACCTTGTAATGGGAAGGCTAATTTTTGTTATTGATCAGAAGGTGCTCCTGAATTTTTGAGGGGGTGGCACTTCATATGTGGTCACCCTAGGGCACTACACTGTGTTAATCCGGGCCTGTGCATAATGCATCTGACACTGGTGTCGCTTAGTTTTGTAACGTGAGGCCACACTTTCGAACGTTTCACTCTTGCTGCAAACACACACTGCTCATGCACATGGATATCACACGCACGTCGAATAACAAAATGACAAGCAGCAGCTTCTAATTTGTCATTAACATTGAAGTATACGAAGATAAAACAACCCAAGTATCGATAACAGTATAGTTTGTCGCAGTATTGTTGTAAGCTTATCGGTAGTCCGGTATTGACCCAATTATGTACCGGTCCAAAAAAAATACCGGTTGTCGCTACCCATCCCTAGTCCTGCTGAAATAGATGTCATCTGGAGGGGAGCATATGTTGCTCTAAAACCTTTATATACCTTTCAGCATTCATAGTGCCTTCTAAAACATGCAAGCTACCAATACCGTATGCACTTATGCACCTCCATACCATCAGAGATGCTGGCTTTTGAACTGAACGCTGATAACACACTGGAAGGTCTCTCTCCTCTTTAGCCCGAAGGACACAGCGTCCGTGATTTCCAACAAGAATGTCAAATTTGGACTTGTCTGACCATAGAACACTTTTCCACTTTGAAACAGTCCATTTTAAATGAGCCTTGGCCCACAGGACACGACGGCACTTCTGGACCATGTTCGTGGTTTCCTTTTTGCATGATAGAGCTTTAGTTGGCATCTGCAGATGGCACGGCGGATTGTGTTTACCAACAGTGGTTTTTGGAAGTATTCCTGGGCCCATTTAGTAATGTCAATGAGAGAATCATGCCAATGAGTGATGCAGTGTCGTCTGAGGGCCCGAAGAACACGGGCATCAAACAAAGGTCTTCGGCCTTGTCCCTTACGCAGATTTCTGCAGTTTCTCTGAATCTTTTGATGATGTTATACACTGTAGATGATGAGATTTGCAACGCCTTTGCAATTTGACATTGAGGAACGTTGTTTTTAAAGTATTCCACAAATCTTTTTACGCACTCTTTCACAGATTGGAGAGCCTCTGTCCATCTTTACTTCTGAGAGACTCTACCTCTCTAAGACATCCCTTTTATAGCTAATCATGTTACAGACCTGATGTCAATTGACTTAATTACTGTAGTTGCTAGATGTTCTCCCAGCTGAATCTTTTTGAAATTTCTTGCATTTTCAGCCCTTTGTTGCCCCTGTGCCAACTTTTTTGAAACCTGTAGAAGGCATCAAATTTGAAATGAGCTCATTTAGTGGATAAAAGTGTAAAATTTCTCCATTTAAACATTTGTTATTTTCTCTATGTTCTATTGTGAATAAAATATTATCCCACGTGATTTGAAAGTCTTTTAGTTTTCATTTTATTCAAATTTAAAAAACATCCCAACATTTCTGGAATTCCGGTTGTAAAATAAAAGCCTCAGATCTGATGGAATAGCTGAGAGAGAGGAATTTTGTATAATCTTTAATAAGGGATCAATAAACAACGCTGCATTTTTTTTCTTGAGACTGCACGGATGTTTTCTTTCAGTATTTTTCTGCTGAAAGATCTTCTCTCTGGCTTTATCTATCTGTCCGTTGGAAGCTATTTCTCTCCTCTCCTCCCTATAGGGTGCTTTGTTTGTGTTGGAGGACGGCTCTTTGTGCCCTGCAGGTGTTGCCTCTGTTGTGTCGGACCGGTGACACGCTACCCTTTGTTCCCCAAACAAGCCGCAACAGTCGAATTCACAGATTCAAGACCTTGAAAAATGGCTTCAATCATTTGAGAGCCGGTGTGCAGTTGACAGTTCGGTAAATTAGACTCCAGTGGCCACCAAGATAAATCACTGTGAGGGACTAAAGATGTCCTTTTGCATACTTTTTCATGACTCCAGCAGCTACTCAGAGGTCTGAGCCCATCGATCGCTGGTGTAGAAATCCACACAGTTCTTAAGATTTAAATAATGCAAATTGGAAGGGAAAAAGGGAGATGTAGGCAGAAAGAAAGTGCTACGTCCTCTGTTCTCCAAAAATAATAGGCTGTGAGAGTTACCCATGCGTACTGTGCTTTCATGAGGCTGTTGAATCATTTCAGTGCTGTTTTCTCTTGTGTTTAATATGAGGCTTTTTTGTGTTTTTCAGGGCCGATACCGATTATTACAGACCAAGTAGACCGATAACCGATATTTTGAACCGATATATATGTCTGGTGTAAAAATGAAAATTAATGTCAAAATTAAGAATAACAAGGGCTCTGACAAAAACTGCCTTCCCTGGTGTTGGTTGCACTTCTTGTTTTCCTCCGTGCATCCATCTTCAATAAGGGTAATATAAAGAGATATATTAAAAGTGGGGCCACTGTATGCTTCATGATTAAGCCTATGAATACTGTACTACAGCTAAACAGCTTGGGAAATGTAAGTATTTGGCTTCAATAATTTACATGTTAGAAATGTATGTGTAATAGCATAACCTCTCATAATTCTTCATTCATTCTTTTCTGATGACTAAGTCATAACCTATAAGAGGTGACCATTCAATTAATCATCTAATGCACATAAATTGATTAACTTAAAGAAGCACAATGTATATAATAAGTGTAAATAATTTAATTGTCTTCATAGCTCCATTGTTTTAGTTGTTAAGAAGACTATTTTAATAAAACTATAACACTAATAGCTTATTATAGGCACACTTGGTTCAATAGCCCATTGAAATGTCTCAATTTTTGTCATCCTAATTTTGTCCTATGTGACAGTATCTTAATATTGACCTATGTGACAATAATTTCCATTAGTTTTAATTTACAGTGCAGTGCAAATGAAGGCATAAAACATTAATTTCATTGATCTTTTAATCAAACGAGAGTTGAACTCTATTTTTTGGCAAACAAAGGGGTTTACTATTAAAATTACAACATGGAAGAAATAACATATTGTGTGATTATTCTTTTAATCAAAAATTCTAATAATTGTTGTAGTAGTAGTAGTAGCAGTAGCTAAACCGAACTTTTATTTTGACGGGTTGCCATGAGGACCTTTTAAGTTTTTGTAGCCTATGTATATGATATGACTATAATTTTACTAAAATGGTCAAATGCTCATGAAGTAACTTTCAGAGCAGTTCTGGGGATGTAGTTCATGTGTTTATGTCCTCATTTAGTGAAAAGGCAGATGCTGAAAACACCTTGAGCGTTGCGTACTTCAGTAGGCCTATGTGTGTAGTAAACAAAACCGCGGGTCTGTGTCATTCACATATACAGAGACACGCAGAACATGCAGGATTCATATTTAAATAGTATTTTTACGGCTTAATATTTACAGATACTAGTCCATAGCGCGAGTCGATTTAAGTGTACTGACCTACATTTGATTAATTCATCCAAACTTTAATAAATTCTGTGACATTTCGCATTATACAGTAAATTCCATCTATATGACTGAATTCCGTGATTCTGTCCGCGTTTATCCCATCGCGGAAACCATAAATAGATAATATTGAGGTGTTTTGCAACTTCAGTGTAGTGGATTGTGATTTATTGCAACTTCAGCAACGTCTGCTGCTGCCTTTGAGAGACAACTGATGCGTGATCACTGAAGCAGCTCCAGTTAGCAAGAGCTTTCGGTGTGAGAGTGCAAAGCTTTCAGTGCATTTAGCCTTCCACGTTGATTGGTCAGACTCGTGACTCCCAACAAATCAGATGAGCGGTGGGCGGAGATTGCTCTAGGCCACAGTGTGGTGAGTTCCGACAGGCTGCATCAGCCAAATAGCGTGTTTCAAAATTAAATTAATTTATCGGCAAATCGGTTTTGAAAATGACTGATACCGATAATCATAAAAATACTTAATATCGGCGCCGATAATCAGTCGACCCCTACTACATAGCACTCTCCACAAGTTAATATGAAGGAGCTCCTCACCGCTGACCTTTATTATGAGTGATATGAGACACTGCTGATGTTTTTACCTAGTTTTCTAGTTTTTCCTCAAGGGACTTGGTGTAGTTCAAATCATTTCATGTTGCCTTTAACTGTAGACCAAGTAAATTAACTTTTGTTGGCCTAGCAGTTAGCACACAATGAAAATCTGTTTTGTGCTTTCAAAAGTTATTTATAACCATTCATAATAAAACAGGTAGAAAAAATAGGACACATAGAATTAAAGAAAAAAAGCCATAAAAACTGGCTTTCTATAATCATGTAAGTAATGCAAAGTGTTACCACATAGACACAAAACAACATCAATATACACAATATCACAATAAAAGTAAATACCATAAAACGTACCATATAAACTTAATGCATAATTTACAACAGAAAAAGGAAGACAGATTGTAAAATATAAATAAAATATAATTTAAGGGGTATAGCCTCGTATTTTTAACATTTAACAATGTTTTACCATTATTTTTATCATTTACCATGTTTTGTTGAATATAATTAGAAATTTCACAGTAAATTGTTAACATAGCTTACATCAAGATTGTGTCCTTATCTGTAAATGTAACAAAAAAAAAATCACTGTGTAATTCTGTCATGCGAGTAATTCTGACTAAAATATACATTTTGCTAAAATATTTTGCATTCTAAAATGTAAGCATCTTAAAAATCTTCTCCCATTTACAACAGCACCATAAACTGCAGTACGAAGAGTTTGTTGCAGCAATACTGATAGACATTTTATTTAAAGACAGAGCCAATGTTGTAGTAATGCCAGTAATGCAGTGTTTAATAAAAAAATAAAAATAAAAAAAAGAAGCAATTTAATGTTTTGTTAATATACACACACATTTTGCTATGTCTATATTTATTATTTGATTAAATCCATCAGAGAACAATCAATCTTTCATCAAACACATTTCTAGGAAAGTATAATTAGCTGACACATTATAATAAAATGAAGCATAAAATGAAGCAGCTTACACATAAAGAAACCCATAATTCACATTGCATTCTGGTTCTGGTCCTATAGCCAGACATGTCTCTAGGCTAATGAGTGTTACAATACAGCCATATCTTGCCTCTGTAATTACCTTTCCTCTCTGCTCAAGAGAGAGGAAGAATGATTGAAAACAGCTATAGAATGTAATTAAGTGGAACTGACAAATTGAAGTGCTCAGTGTTAGAATCAGCACAAAAACAGCTTACAAACAACAAACATACAGCAACTACATTTCCTGTACAAAGTGAACATGTGATCACAAATGCATTTGACCTTTAATGTCACGTTTGATGTAATTGGTCACGGTTTCCATTGCGGTCATTTCACGTCCAATACGACACATCGTTCTGCATTTGAGTGTGTGAATGTATTTTTGACCTGTCCTTAGGGGTCTCTCCTTATATCTGACACACTCACACAAACACGTGTTACACACTGCCAAACCTTCCGGACTCCAGCGCTCCTCTGCCACTCCGTGTAATCAAGACGAATCATCTGCTTGATTTTTGTAAAGAGAATGACCTTCTACTACCGCCAGAAGCATCAGAGGCATGAGAGAGACAGAACAGGAGGGTTCCAGGAGTCAACGGCCCCCTCAGGTTCCCTTATGCTAACAGTCAGTCATTTGGTACAGATATAGCAGTCATCTGCACAGGAAGCTTTATATTCACAGCTCTGTGCCTGCTTAAAATAATCAAAAGCTTTATTGGAAAAAAAGGGACAGATATAATTAATATCTCAGAGTAAGAATGATGATAGGAAAAGGGCTCAGTGAATAAAAGTTTCTTTAAAAAAAGATAGGAATCATCTCTGACTCACTTTTTCAGCATTTAGTTAGGCTACTGGAAACTAGGCATATATTTCTTCTTTTTGATATGCTAATTTTTCACTTTCTTTGAATTGCTTTAGAGCTTTATGGTTAGCACAAAAACAAGCTAAAAAGTTTCAAACTACATTTGAACTGCATTAAAAATACAAAAGAGAGCAGTGACTGTAATAAAAAATGAGGGAATCTGAAGGAAGTTCTATTATTTTAATAACTAAAGCCATTGTACTTCTTGTATAATTCTAATATTAAATAATATTATATAATAGCCTAGTATATAAAATACATTTTGCGCTCAGTTTGAGTATTAGATTTACAAATAAATAATGAAAGACCAGAGGTGAAGTTCATGACAATTCGATAATAAAAGTGAACATATTAAAAGTTAACTTTTATTGTGTTTGTTTAGGTATTCTGGACATTGCCACAAAGCCTTGTTTGGGTTGAATTTGAATATTAGATGATAGATAGATACTGTTAATCCAATACTGATTTTATTTTGCGTTCGTTGGAGCGTCTGGTCAAATCTTGACGTTCCCTTAGCGGAGTTGCCTTATTAAGTATCCCATAATGCACCACGTCGCTGTCATGGCTGCTCACTGATGACACTTGCAGCACATGGGGAGAAATCAAACACATCACAGTGAGCACACGAACCCTTCACACCTCACATTCACAGCCAGAGCAGGTCTTGAGCGACGTGACGCGTGTTTCGTTTTTCTCCTGAGGGTTGACGAGGATGATGAGGATGATAATGCTGCAGCTCGAGGCGGCGGTTCTGGGCGGACTGAGTCCGGACTGGAAACAGAGCGGCTTCAGCACCGCAGGTAAGAGACAGCGGCACATCTGAGCTGATGTGCTTTTGTAATGATGATGATGATGATGATGATGGTTTCGTCCAGCCGTGTGTGGATCTGCTCGGTTATTGTTGTGGATGTGTTGCGTGCTGGTTGGTTTGCTGGACGCACTCTCACGTGGTTTAAATGTGCCGCATGTGTGTTGAAGTCTCCGCGCTGCACCGACGCACGGGACTGTGTCCAGACAGGCGTGAGTTTTCGCTGAGTGTGAACTGAGCGGCATTTGACAGCGTTCTAACAGCGTGACTTGTGTATTTGTGTATTGACTGCATGGAGGGACCGTGTGGGCAGCTTTAGCTCATCGAGGACAAACGCGTGTGTATCCTGTTGATGTTGAGGTGAGAGAAGATACGCTGTTATTTAGCTCTCAGCTTTAGAACAAAGCCGGGCTGCACCTGCCGACCTTACCTTGCATGTACACACTCCTGTGCGTGTATTATTTTTAGTGGGCGTTCACACAGGACGCCTCACAACTAGAAAGAGCGCAACACATTTAAGATGTTATTATTTATGTTATAATACCGGAACTGAATTACTGTCGTGATCTAAGGTTTCATAATTAAATGATTATTGATTTTTTTTTTTTAAACGGTTCTCGAAGCTGCTGATGCGGACGGTCACGGAACACCGTATTAAATACTCTGTCAGTGTTTCTTGCTCAGCACCGCAACACCGCTACAGGTTCTACGGCGTGAAACATAGCAAGCATATAGTTCGATACTCTAACGCATGACTGTAATGACTGGCTCTTTTTTAAAATTATTTTATTATATAACAAAATCATGTTGGTGTAGTTCGATTACGAATGGATGGCTCCTAGTTGGTTCTGAATGCCAAAAACATCAAAAAACATACAGCGTGACAAATAGTCCGATTCCTGAACAAAAAAAAAAAGAGTCTTGAGAGCCGATTCTTTTAGTGAATCCATGTAGATTCCGAACAAATGATTCTTTTATCCGGTTCTTTTTAGTGAATCACAAAACAGCACAGCATAGTCCGATTCCTGTACAAAACAGATTCTTTTTAGTGAAGGAAGCAAATACTGTGTAGTTCGGATACCGAACAAATTATGGTTTTATCCGGTTCTTTTCAGTGAATCGAATACAGCACTGCAAATGTAGTGTGATTCCTAAAAAGCCAATTCGTTTAGTAAATCAAGCAAATACATTCTAGTTCAGTCCCCCAACAGAGGATATTTATAAGCTTTTTTTTTAAGGAATCAAAAATTAAGCACGGCCGAGGTAGTCCGATTCTCGAATATATTACTCCTATAAAACGATTATTTTAAATTGACCACAAACATAACTCGACGAGAGTCTGATTTCTGAACCAATGACTCGAATGAACACCACAGAACGGTTGTTACGGAATTTATCTGACTCCCTTAATCAAACTCGCTTGAACCGCAAGTTATTCGTGATGTCTGACTCGAAACTCGAACTTGTTGTTGGCTTGTAAAAAGTATTTAAAATGAGCTGCTACTTTTGAGTACACGCGTCTTAAAAATACAACATTGATAGTGCAACACTTCGGGCAAAGTCACGCATGTGAATGAACGCAGAGGGAAAGCGTCCTTGTGTGAACGCCTTCATTAGGCTGAATTATAGGATTACATTATTGCTTGCCTCTGATTTCATACATTATCCATCTTCCCCATCTTTGTCAGTTTAATGTGCTGTTACTGGCATGACAAATAGCTGTGCATTTTGAATATTGGAACTGTTCATTTGTATACATCCATTGCATATTTCGTTCCTCCCATGTGTGTCCCTCTCTCTCATGAACATCAACCTCAGAAGTGATTAATGTGTAATTCACAGGATAGTGTCTGAGATGTGTCGATCTGATCTTCAGTAAAGCTATTTCAGTCCGTCCTCATTCAGTCACATTTATTCACGCCAGTTTCTCCTCAGAAGAGATCAACGACTGAAGAAGTGGCTGGAAGCGAGTGTTCTTCTAGAAATAGTGCAGCTTTCTTCACTCATATCAGAGGTGGCACCATTTTGTATCTGCAAAGTGATGCATGTAATCCAAGATCTAAATTGAATTTGAGGCTGTTCATAATTCTGTAATATAAGATTCCCTTTAATTCAGTGTAGCTGTCCATATATAATGTACTCATGGGTTTATTGTAGTGGTGGATAAAACTAAAATAAGTATTTGCTTTTGACCTTTTATAGCTCAGACTTTTTCTGGTGAATGTCTCTGCAAATATGCCATGAAGTAACTGCAAGTTTGGTATAAATAAACAGTTTCTCTGAGGGAGAGTCATTTTGTTATGCTTTTTCAGGCCGGTGCTTTGTGTACAATGAACTATTTAATTTCACGGTTCGCACTTTTCATGGAGGCGTTTTGCTGCTCCTCTCCTTTTTGTTTATAGTTTTCCTTTTTTCCCTCTAGTATGCAAGTGAGGGAGTAAATGGCACAAACTGAATTTGAATTTGACTTTGATCCTGAGGTGGTGATGGTTGGAATTGGATTTCTGTTTTATTTGTGGTAGACATTGGCGTTCGTTTACTCATTTGTGAGTAAATGGACATCTTTGTTCGTACTAGGATGTAACAAATTACTTATATAAAATATGTCCTGTTTAATGCAGGGATTTATGGGAACATCCACTCTAAGAAAAGTTCATAAAAATAGTTTAATGTGAAGGAACTTCCGTATTGATTTCATAAGTGTTTTACCCGTATTTTGAATGATGCATTGCATTGTGTTGTAATTGAGGAATTGTCAACTAAACACATTTATGACCCAGCAGAAAATTACCAGCACAAAGGATTTGTTTTTCTTACAGTGTCCTTTTACTGGTATTCACTGTAAATTCTACAGTAATTAATAGTTTTTACTTGTAAAGACCATACATTTGACAGTAATTTACATTGAAATTACATATAGTTTTCACTTTAAATTATATGGTAATTAAACATAGTAAACAATGAACAAGTTTTTACTGTAGTGTTTTAACTTTTTTCTGTAAAAATTGCAAACATTTCAAGTTAAAACACTTTTTAATAATGTCTAAAACAAAAACACTTAAGACTGCAGAGTGTCATCAAAAGTGATAACCAATCGCAACATTAAAAATTGGGATCCTTTGTGACACATTTATGTAAGAGTTGTTAGAGCTTCAACCTGAAAAAGTCCAATCTTATCTCACAACTGCAGTCTAGAAGCCAGTTTCATATATTAAACCTCTTCACACACATACTGTACACCTAATACTCATAGTTGAGTTCTTATTAAAAAGCTTGAGAACAGAGTGTTCTGCTCTTGTTTCAGTTTTAAAATATGACAGCGGGCTGAGAATTGTTCCTCTTTGTTTGAGGCACTGGCACTTGAGAAATTTGTGCTAAAAAGTGGCTTTCTGTAACAAACCATAAATGCATTGATTTGTATGAATGACTGTCTTTAGCAGCTCTCTCCTTGTGTGTGTGTGTGTGTTCAGATGGAGGGCCGTTGCTGCAGTTGGTGTGTGAGGGAGATTTCGAGGCCGTGCTCTTCAGCTCTGCGGTGCAGGGGCTGCTGGGAGGTGCTCCTGAAGAAGATGACAGTATTGAGGCCTATCTGGAGAGACAGGTGCTGTCTTACCTGAGCAATGCCACTGAAGACCAGAGGAGCGACCGGTAAGGATTTAGAACATATGACGGCTGGCTTTCTGTTTTTAACTCTGCTTGTATAAAGTACAGAGAACGTTTAACTGTTGTTTAGCACTATCAAACTCCATGATCTTCACCATAATGAGAAATATGCATTGTACTCTTAAATGTTGAAGGCACGTACATGTTCTGTATTTAAACATTAAATTTATTCGAGTTAATTAAAATCATTAGAATCTAAATGCAAATGAGGACTAATTTAATTAGTGAAACTGTAATACTATTCATTTAAATTACACTACTGCCTAAAGATGTCCTCAATTAGATTCACTCATTGTGCCTGATAAATTACAGGAGGTTTGGTCTTTTATTGCAGTAGATTTAGAGTTAAATAGCGCTATTTAAATGAGTTCTGTTTTACGGCGTGAAATGTCTTGTTTATTGTGATTAATGGTTTTTATTTGTACTGTCTAATATAATTGGCTATGAATTATTTAACAGGAGTTTAGCTCATATCCCACATACATATACCCATATGGGTAAACTTGCCTATTAAGCTCACCAAAATCTACATTAAGACATTTTTAGTGCACAAGATATTGGTTTCAGTAGAAAAAGTTGTTAAAATAAAATATTAATCTCTCACACAAAAATTATTTTATTTTATTTTAAATGTCAAAAGCATTTCAATTAAGATATACATCATTAAATTCAAAAAGTCCGGCTGTGCTTAATGGGTACATTTTTGTACCTTTTAGGCACACCCCTGTTCCCATTAAGCTCGCATCATGTTTTATTAAAAATTCTTGTTTATTTTAAGGAAAATCTTTAAAGAATAATTGTTAAAATATATTTTTTTGAAGGTACAAAGTCAATCACAAAAAACCCCCCCAAAAAAACAGAACACTAAAATCAAGCAACAAGGCATTCAATTTGATCAGTTATATATTCATAATGAAGTGTCATCTAAGCACATTGCAATATCTAGGCTAGTCCACATTCAGCTAAGTAACACGTTCAAAAATCAAATAAAACAAACCAATAAAACATTTCATTCATGGGGCTGAACACAGAGACTATCCTCATTATGAAACCTCTTTTTTTTTCTTTATCTGTGGTCTCTTAAGGCTGGAATACACTACACGATTTTTGCCCCAGTTTTCCACAGATTTACAGTCTGGAAAAGTTGATGCTAGTTGCCAAAGATCAGAGCCAATCTGCAGATTTGAGTTGACAGAATCCATAGAAAATCGATTAACTTAACTTAGTGACAACCATCAGTTTATATTTAAAGTCTGTTTATGAAGTATTTACATAGATGTTCAATGTGGAAGAGCTTAAAGAGAACACACTGAGCTTAATTGGAGCAGCAACAATCTTTAATAAATTTCATGTAATATTTATTAAAATGACAGGATTTGTGCTAAAGAAATAGTCTAGGTCATGTACTAAGTTCATACATATTTTAATATGAAAAACTATTATTAACAATATCTATGAAATTGTCACACTGAAGCTGTGTGAATTATTATTATTATTATTATTATTATTATTATTATTTATTTATTTTTTCTTCATAGTAGTGCACCCTTTAAGCTCACCTTACAATAATATGAAATCTTTAAAAATTACAGCACTGTAGAACGACAGGCCAGCAATAAACTGTCAATTTATAATATTATGAATGTAAAAGTACAAGCCAATGCCTGTGACGTAATATGTTAGCGTAGCACACAATCTTATACAGCAAGTCAGCTAACTGTGTTCTGTAGCATCTGTGCTATGTTGCTAAAACTGTCTTTTGGATCTAATGTAATTATTTCCCACATCCAAGTTCCAGGTTATAATATGCAAAGGTCTGAACATTAATCTGTTAATTGTACAATAAGTAGTGAAACTTACCCAAAATAAAGGCTTAAACATCTAAAAAACGCACATTTAAGGGGATCCTCTTTTGGTGAAAGTATTCAGACAGCTTTCAAAATGGCCACCAGACAGTGTGCACACATGGAGACCCATATCTCAGTGTGCAGTGGTCTGATTGACTTGAAATTACAGGAGGTATATAGTAACAAACATATCAATTGGTTAAGACATCAAGTAGGATAAAACATTTTTTCTTTTCATAATCTGATCTCAAAAATGGAAGTGTGCTTAATAGGTACGTTTATCCTATACACACACATACACACAGTCACACCATTGGACCCCACTGAGTTTGCCAAAAAAAACACTGACATTTTAAAAAATATCATCTTTTGTATTTTTCAGAAGAAAGACATGCAGTAAACGATGACAGATTGTTCATTCACACACTCGCATATTCAGACCGAGCGAGAAACACAAAACTAGAATGCTTCCATTATAATCAAGGAAGCTGACTGCACTGCAAGTGCGTTGTGTAGCGCCACGTAAGGACTTTTAGCGGGTTGATGGTGGCTTCAGCTGACTAGAGCGTTTTATTGTGTTGAGAATGAATAAAACCATACAGAAGAGTTCAAACACTGTCCCCCTCTTTTCAGGCATAAATTATTAACTTTCGATAAGCCCACGTTAGCGTCCTTTCTCTCCAGAGAAAGAATGAGTTGAGGAAATGGGGGTTGCGCTGCGCTCCTCAGCCGTGCCTCTCTTCTTATCTCTCCTTGGCTTGATCACGCTCCCTCTCGCTGTATTTTTCTTTCTCTACAGCCTCTCTCATTGTGGCTTCTGTTAGTGAGGCAGAAAGTAGTTGTAGATAGGTGGAGTGGCTTGAATAATGAGTGATGCTTTCTGGTGAGAGATTAGATGCAGGTAGATTGATGTTTGTGTGCTGTTGAATGCAGAGAGATGCATGTCATTTTTTTTTTTTTTTTTTTTTTCCCCTTTTCTTACTCCTCACCTTCTCTTTCTGTTGTGTTCTTGTGCATTCTCATTTACCCATCATGTATTATTTTAAAAGGACTAAAATGTACAATGAGATTCATCACTCACAGCCATTTTTCTCCTGTGAGAATACATCAGCGCTGTAGATCGCAGTGAAACGTGTATGTAAATGTGTCCTTTCTCAATGGCATCTGGGGACTGACTCCACCGTAGAGCAGAATTAAGATCTCAGGTCTTTGATTTCAGCAAGCGGCACATTGCTGCCACCCGATTTGTTCCTTCAGGTTTGTACATTTGCATCAGAGTCCTGTAGTTCGAAGCCACAAAAGTGTGGAGATGTTTTCAGAAATAAACAACATTTACCTGATTGATATTGTGGTGGTAGTCAACGTCTGTGTATTTCAGATGATTAAATCCAGTGGCTGTAATGACATTAACTCTAAAACATGCAAGTTTCTGAACCTGATCTCTTGTCTGCTGTAGAGAAACTGCTCTGTTGGCATTGGCAGTGGGGTGTCTGAACCTTTTCGCTCAGAGTAATTGGACCGGGCCTCCAGTTGAGCTCCACGTCTCTGATTTTCTGCCTGAAGCCTTGCTCCAGAAATTCTCACAGGTACAGTACCATGATGCACCCTTGATTATACACGACCAGTGTCATTGTATGTAATGGTACGAAAATATTCAACACATTATATGAGTGTGAATAGTATATGTCATAGTTATATATATATATATACATAATAATATGAGCAGTATCACACAAGTAGCAGTGCGATATGGCTGTATATCGGCAGGACTGAGTGCCGTAGATAATCACAGCGTGCTGATATACAGTCATATTGCACAGCTAGTAGTGTGATATTGCATTTATACAACAGTTTGATGCCATGAGTGTGTAAATGCATAAAACAACAGTGTCTTTAAAAACCATCTTTTGTCCGAACTATAGCTGAGGAAAGCTGCTCAGCTCTGTGAATTTGTTGGCTGCGTCTTTGAAAGTAAAAATGATAAAACTTTATTTTAAGGTGCCCTTGTTTCACATGTTACATGTACTTACTATTATAATAACAATAAATTATGCATACAGGTGCTGGTCATATAATTAGAATATCATCAAAAAGTTGATTTATTTCACTAATTCCATTCAAAAAGTGAAACTTGTATATTATATTCATTCATTACACACATACTGATATATTTCAAATGTTTATTTCTTTTAATTTTGATGATTATAACTGACAACTAAGGAAAATCCCAAATTCAGTATCTCAGAAAATTAGAATATTACTTAAGACCAATACAAAGAAAGGATTTTTAGAAATCTTGGTCAACTGAAAAGTATGAAAATGAAAAGTATGAGCACGTACAGCACTCAATACCTAGTTGGGGCTCCTTTTGCCTGAATTACTGCAGCAATGCGGTGTGGCATGGAGTCGATCAGTCTGTGGCACTGCTCAGGTGTTATGAGAGCCCAGGTTGCTCTGATAGTGGTCTTCAGCTCTTCTGCATTGTTGGGTCTGGCATATCGCATCTTCCTCTTCACAATACCCCATAGATTTTCTATGGGGTTAAGGTCAGGTGAGTTTGCTGGCCAATTAAGAACAGGGATACCATGGTCCTTAAACCAGATACTGGTTGCTTTGGCACTGTGTGCAGGTGCCAAGTCCTGTTGGAAAATGAAATCTGCATCTCCATAAAGTTGGTCAGCAGAAGGAAGCATGAAGTGCTCTAAAATTTCCTGGTAGATGGCTGCGTTGACTGCGGACTTCAGAAAACACAGTGGACCAACACCAGCAGATGACATGGCAGCCCAAATCATCACTGACTGTGGAAACTTCACACTGGACTTCAAGCAACATGGATTCTGTGCCTCTACACTCTTCCTTCAGACTCTGGGACCTTGACTTCCAAATGAAATGCAAAATTTACTTTCATCTGAAAAGAGGACTTTGGACCACTGAGCAACAGTCCAGTTATTTTTCTCCACAGCCCAGGTAAGATGCTTCTGACGTTGTCTCTGGTTCAGAAGTGGCTTGGTTGCCCTTTTCCTGAAGACGTCTGAGCGTGGTGACTCTTGATGCACTGACTCCAGCTTCAGTTCTCTCCGTGTGAAGCTCTCACAAGTGTTTGAATCGGCTTTGCTTGACTGTATTCTCAAGCTTGCGGTCATACCTGTTGCTTGTGCACCTTTTCCTACCCAAATTCTTCCTTCCAGTCAACTTTGCACTTAATATGCTTTGATACAGCACTCTGTAAACAGCCACACCTTTCAGTAATGACCCTCTGTGACTTACCATCTTTGTGGAGGGCGTCAATGTTCATTTTCTGGATCATTGCCAAGTCAGCAGTCTTCTCCATTATTGTGGTTTCAAAGAACAAGAGATACCCGGAATTTATACTGTAGGGATGGTCATTTATTCAAACTCAAATGTAAATATTCTAATTTTCTGAGATACTGAATTTGGGATTTTCCTTGGTTGTCAGTTATAATCATCAAAATTAAAAGAAATAAACATTTGAAATATATCAGTCTGTGTGTAATGAATGAATATAATATACAAGTTTCACTTTTTGAATGGAATTAGTGAAATAAATCAACTTTTTGATGATATTCTAATTATATGACCAGCACCTGTAATTACATGCAAGTAACCCTAAGCCAAATCCTAACCCTAACCATATAGTAAGTACATGTAGTTAATTAATATTACTCAGTACTTAAATGTATAATTACACTGTAACAAGGACACCTTAAAATAAAGTGTAACCGTAAAAACTTCATTGTTTACAACCCTGTTTCAGTCTCTTTCAGTATAAAAGTCTTTACTGCTGACTCACTCATAAAAATAGAGAATGGGAACCTACGTTACGCCGCGTCGGATTCCACCATGTTTTAGGTCACGCTCAGGAGCACACAGCTTAAACAAATGCAAATCACCACAGAATAAGCAGACCGTTTTACATATTTTTTTGAAAAACATCTTACATACGCTTAGAATAAAACGAACTAATATGTAAATCTCTTTAAATAAAAAAAATAAATAAAAATTGCTCTGTTTGTCTGAGAGGCTGCAAATATTCATTACTATTCAGTCTCCTTCACTACAGTGGTACTGATATATGCTAACTGCTAAACACTTGACAATTAACCATGGTTAATCCGTACAAAAAGTGGCCGGGTATTAACGAGCTGCCACAAATAACATTTCCATATATGATTTCCTTCTGTTTATGGTGTGAGGGCTTACAGTTTAATGCAAATCACTGTATCTATAATATATTAAATCTACAGAGATGAATTATAAAGCTACATTTTATTTTAGATGTTTACCATACCGAGTTTCAGTTTAATTTTAATCCGAGTTCCGTAGTGAATGTAGACATTTAATGTTTATATGATTCAACTTAGATCCCGTTGGAATGATCAACTGCCATATCATCAATGTCTGCAGGTAAAACCTGCTTTTTCGGCTTTCTAACGCGGAGAAAGCACGTTTTTCACACGGGCCGTGCAAAGGGATATGGCAATTGATGATACAGTAAGCCAACCACTGCAACGCGATCTTAAGTAGAATAATATAAACATTAAATAATATAAAACGTCTACATTCACTACCACTCAGTCTCCGCTGTAGCTCCCGTGACCTAAATTCCCAGAATGCATTGCCGCCGTGACGACACATTCCCGGACTCTATAGCCTGTCGTCGCTATCTAATGGTGGAACAATGTAACTAAAATTACCATCACAAACACACACACACACACACACCGTTTCTTAATACAAAATACTACTATTAAATTCTACTATTTATATAAAATATTATTAATGTGCAAATGGCTTCAAATCACATCGCGTCTGACTATAAGCGAGCTGCACAGTTGACACGGGAATTGTCACTTGCACAATCGAGGCAGTGTCGCATCGTCACTAAAATTTATAAATTTTATTTATTTTTAATTCTTGCCAGTGTTTAAACCATTCAGCGCTCACGTGTCCTCCTGGAGATTGGAACGGATTAAGCGTTCACACTACACACGGTTGCGGTCCGGCAGTGCGTTCCAGGAGTGGTGCGTCTGCAGCAGTGCAGAGATCGTTTCCACACAGAGTCTATTTTTGCTGCGTTGCATGCAAGCGAAGAATTAAAGTAACAGCACATTGTTTGCGGTAAATATGAACATGGATTGACACGGAAATGTAGTAATTACACCATAAATGCTTATAATTAAAGTCTACATTGTTTCACAGTCAACACACAGGCTATGGCTTTTTGGTTAGGTTTAAAGGAAAAGAGCACTTTTAGATAAACGAGGCAATAATAGATGGAACTCGTGGAGGTATAGGAAAACAAAGTCCTTGAACTGCAGGATTGCTTGTAATAAAGATTTAAATGCTAAAGAAAAGCAGTAGCGCTGACTGTTTCTGTCAGTGGTAAGTTTTCATTTAGAATGTTTGTGATAATGTAAGAAAGATAGTTTAAATGTTTTGCCACTTGTTTGAGCAACTTAATATATCAAGAAGCAGGCCTAAATGCAAAAGTAAAAAGCATTGAATAATGTGTTTCTTATATATATATTGCATTTAAACACATCTATGAAACGCGTCTATGTATTACTGTGTTAAAAACGAATCACAATGCTGAAAAAGCATTTTCAGTAACAATGTTTGGATTTGAAATCAAAATAATGGATAAATGTTGTGTCTGTAGTAAACAGTCACGGATCAGTTGCAGACTCCTGTGTGAAAGCTGCTTCTACACCGCTTAATGGACTGCATACGCACTGCAAACGGAGTATGTGTGAACCAGGTGTAAAAGGCCGCCTCACATACAGCTCACGAAATCAGGCTTATGCTGTGTTTAAGCTATTGTGCAACAATTGCACAATTATCAAACAAAAATGCAGTGCATGATCAAACATTTAGGTGAGATAAATAAATATATTTTTTTGAAAAATGTCTAAAAAATGCCTAGCACCCCTAATTTATTGAATGACATGTAATAAACAGCAACAACAGCAACCATCATAAATGTTACTAGGCAATTCAGTCAAAAGTACAAAGCAGTGCTCTCATATACAGCATTAATATTACATATATAATAACATTAAGAAATTTTGCCCTCGGGCTAAAACTGTTTGCTTTGAAACAAATAATAGATTGAGACCAAATACTGCCCATTAGATTTACTCGAAACAAATTATATCTCATATTTAACCACTATAGAGACATCAGAGCCAGCAGCAAATTCCAGAAGATCTGGCCGAGGTGAGGCTGCTCTCGGTGGGTTTATGAGTGCTGAACACCCGATGACGTCCTGGAGCTCACATCTCCGAAAACATCGAAGCAAATTTTCAAATAGACGTAATCTTTATTAACAAACCACATATTTTAAGTCTAAACAAGTACATCCTAGCCTAAAAAGCTACATTCCATGACACACAAACATTATTATTTATAAAATTATAGTGGATCTGTGCATCCGCCATGACACTCGCTATGAGAAATAACGCAAGCGAAGTGATACAAATGGTGAAACGGTTGTTGGAGTTCTGTTATCACTAGAATGTATGAATGTAATATATTCCTTCATTCCAATATTTTCTAGATTTATTTTAATTTTTTTTTAATGATCTATCTCAAGAATCATTTTGTGTGTATTCTTTAGTATTTTGTTAATATCAGCACATTTAATGAGTGGACAGGTCTGTGCTCTGGATAATGAGTGTGTCAAGAGCTGCAGGGTTGCTAATGAAACCTCTTAGGGCTCCTAATTATGCAGAGGTGAAGAGATTTTTCTCCCTAATGCCCCACGGAGGCCTCGTAGATCCCTGGAGAGGCACTGTATGTGTGTGTGTAACACTTTCTGCTGTCTCACACCTTTCTAAAGCTGCTGATTTATCAGCCTTGTCCTAGAGAGCACAGGCCCTCTAAATTAGACAGAGAGCAGCACACATGGAGAGAGATGGATGGACAGAAGGCACTTGCCATCAGTAGGGCCTGAATATAAGCCTCATATAAAATTAATTCAATAATATAACAAAAATAGGGTCTGAAAATCTTTAAATGAAGTAATTTTGTTCTGTTTATTCTATTGAATTAGTTTAATATGAATTTAGGAATTTGATATATATTTGTGACTATTACTAAAATTTGATTAATATTAATATTTTTACTGATGGTAGAAGAGTGACATATTACATACAGAGTTAACAATGTTACACTTTTTTTTTTTTTTTTTTCCTTTCTCAAAAATCTTAAATAAAAACAAATTCCAAAATGGAAAAACAAAAGCTCAAAGCTTTGTTACAAACAATGAGAAAATACGTGACATTGTTAGCTCATTGTTTGATTGCGTTATCCGTTTCAATGTGCACAGTAACTTAATATTATACAAATTTTGTGTAAAAAAAAAAAAAAAACCTACAGAATTTGTAAATAGTTTGCAAAATAATTTGCAAAGTAATGCAGTAAATTAACTGTCACTCATAGGAAACTGCCTAGTTTGAGACTACCTAATTTTGCATTTTTTTTTTTTTTTTTTATATTAACTTATATTTTCCATAAATTGAGAAATTTCATGAATTGAATACTTTTTCTTCAATTTTTAGGAAAAGTGTTTATTAAAAACTACAAACCAGCAATTTGTTTTAAACTAGGTCATTTCTTTTTCATACAGTAGATGAGAAAAGTAGAATGAAGTTGTGGTTTAATTAGTAATTTATTTACAGTTTAACTCAATACCATGGTTGTTGCGGTTTTCATTATTATTGTAAAACCATGATAGAATAAATTGTAGATGTCCCTAATACTGTGAGAAGTTGTAATTTTCTCTAATCTTGTTTCATTTCTCTCTCTCTCTCTCTCTCTTTCTGCCTTTCCTCATTTATCACACACACACACACACACACACACACACAGCCTGCAGCCCTGAACATGGCTGTGTTGTCCAGTCTTCAGCTGGATGGAGAGTCTGTCTACAGTCTAGTTTCCAACCCCCTCCTGCTGCTGCTGACCAGAGTCATATTCGTCAACTGTGGCGCCAAACTGGAGACCCTTCAGGTGAGATACACGACTGCAGCACTGCAGGAATGCAGTACAATTCACCTTGGTTTGGAACAAGACGACACACCAATGCACTGCAACATCAAAACAGTATAACTTGACGTACCAAGTAGATAATATATATTGATTGAAATTAATATCAAAACAAGATAAGGGAAACTGAATATGGGAGGGAAACTGATGTAAGGAGTAGGCAAGGAGTGTTCTGCAGTTGACTTGAACAGTTACTCAATATGGCTCAATATGTGTGTTGGTAATAAGGAACTGTCACTTTTTAATTTCTCTCTCATATGTTTGAGGTTGTTATTCCATGCTCCTGTGTGCATTACTGAGAGAGACGGTGAAGAATTATGAGGCTGTCAAAAATAACAGTTAAATTATGACCAAGGTTTCTTTTGGCTCTGTGTGTGTCAAGGCCTAACCCATAACACAGCAGCGGATCATTAGACTGTTTGTGTTACTCAGTCCCATATTTATGTTACAAGATCCTCCAACAGCAGATGAGTGTTTGTTTGTATTGTTGTTTACAAATTCTTTTATTCACATGGGAAAAAAGTCCACTGCCTGGCTCATGAAAACAATAATACAAACACAACAATAAAAGTGCAGCGCAATTTCTTCAGTTGGACAGTTATATTATAATTTCCGAGTCACAAGATCCTTCAGAAATCATTCTAATATGCTGATATTAAGCTCAAGAATCATTCTGCTTAATATTGTCAACATTATCAAGAAACGTGTGCTGCTTAAAATATTTGTGGGAATTGCAATGTTTTTTTACAGGATTGTTTTGTAAATTAAGTTCGAAAGCACAGCGTTTATTTGAAATATAATTTTTTTTCCAACATTATTAATGTCTTTACTGTTACCTTTGATTAATTTGATTCTTCCTGAATTTAAAAGAAAAAGTTCTTACTGACCTCAAACTTTTGAATGGCAATTTAGATCAGTAAATGTATAGTAATAAAGCCATCAAGCTCCATGCATGACAAAACAAATAAAACCCAAAACAGCAAAAATCATCCATACAACTTACATAATTTACATTCTTCATAAACCCTACAGTTTTTTTTATGTGAAGAACCGACTGCTATTTAAAACGTTATTCTCAGATGTCACCTACCTTGTGGCAATCAATGATTCAATTCTGTTCTAAAACTGCTGATGGCTCATTACAGCAAGAAAAGTGACGTCCCAGATACAATTTCATTGCCATGCACAGTATAGACATTAATTGTGCTAATTGTAAAGTCACAGGAGTTATGCAGCCCACCTCCACAGGAGCAGCCTGTCAATAACATCAGCGATTGATTCATTATACATTAAATGTGCTTCCCACTTTCTCAGAAACCTTAAAAATCATCATTAGCAGAACTGAAGGTGTAGTTCTTTCTATTTCATGTTGTCAGTCAGAATAGAATTATTTCTGTGTAAGATATTTGTGGCTCTCATGCATTCAAACTCATGAGTCTTACTGTTCTCTCTCTCTCAATGCAGTATAGTATAGCCCAAGTCTCTTGCAGTTATTTGGGTTTATTGAATTGTAAATATTAAACTGTTTATTTTCCCAGCAGGGCTTGCACTCTCTTACAGTATTATAACTGTGATGGAGCCATTACACATGCTGTACCATGTGTCTTCTTTTCTTTCTGTGAATATTTATGTGGTAAGACAGGCGTTACTAATGCATTTATATATTTATTATTTCTCCTCCTTGTACGACTACAAGCACAGGGATGAAAATATTTCTGCTGCGATTAGTTGAGGGAGAGGTGCAGCATGTCACCGCCCCCACTGCTTCATGTTCCAGAACGTTATTTCATTAGTGCAAGAACAAACAAACACAAACTCTGACTCTGGTCATTTACAGGGCAGATACGCCAGCATACAGATTGACTGTTTGTGTGTTGTGTGGAAATAAGTTAGTAAATGCTGCTCTGTGAGTTTGTGTGCATACACAGAATGAAGCCCGGTTCTCCTGTTTTGTTTCTTTTTAGAGACATAAGTGTTACAATGTGGATCCTTTCGTCCTTGACTCTGTAACTTTGATTGAAAGTGTTCCACATTTAATCTCTAGTCGTAACGCATAAATGTTGCTTGTCTAGAACAGTATGTTGTGTTAGGAAATTACAGTTCTTTTACAGCTCACTTCTTTGTCAAACTTAAATTCATAGGGAGTATCTTGTGTGTACTGTACACTAATGTTCAAGTTTGAGGTCAGTAAGGTTTTTGTTGTTGTTGAAAAATTATTTTAATATTGACCAAAAGAGACAGTTAAGGCATTTATAATGTTACAAGACTTTATTTTGAATAAAATGATGTTCTTTTCAACTTTTCATTACTTAAAGGATAATATAATAAAGGAAATAGTATGGTTTCCACAAATATTAAGCAGGAAAACCTTTGCTTGAGCAGCAAATCAGCATATTGGAAGGATCATGTGACACTGAAGACTGGAGTAATGGCTGAAAATTCAGCTTTACCATCATAGGAATAAATTTACATTTTAAAATGTTATTTTAAATTCAAAAGAGATTACTTTCAAAAACATAAATGTTACCAACCACAAACTTTCGTAAGTTCTGTAGTGTAAATGTAACTTGTGTTCTTGTCTCTCTGTTTGCGTGTTTGCAAATAGCTGCTGCCCTGGTGGACACTGCGATATGTCAGTCTACATCAGCAGATACTAGAGGAGAGATCCCCACAGCTCTTCAACCTCGTGCTCAGCTGCATCGAGAAAGGCAAGAAAACGCGCACACACACACACACAGTTACAGAGTTCTTGTTACCTGAGATTGCAGTGCAGTACCAAATAGAGTGTAGCAAGACAGTCCTGGAGGTAAAACTAAATAATTTTTAGAGATAATGTAACTCTTAAGATATACCAGTCAAGAACACTTAAAAAATAAAGGTGCTTAAAAGGTTCTTCACAGCGATGCCATAGAAGAACCATTTTTGGTTCCACAAAGAATCATTCAGTCAAAGGTTCTTTAAAGAATTATCTCTTTCTTACCTTTTACTCTGAAGAACCTTCTTTCGCAAAAAAGAACCTTTTGTGAAACAGAAAGGTTCTTCAGATGTTAAAGGTTCTTTATGGAACCATTTAGACAAAAAGGTTCTTCTATGGCATCGTGAAGCACCTTTATTTTTAAGAGTGAACTGCAAAGATTATGCTTCTGTAGAAGCCAAAAGACAGTGATTTAAATATCCAAAAATAATATACCCTACTAATAATCTCAAAGTAAGATCCACCAATCAGTGAATTTGCGGTTGCTGTGAAACAAACAAAAGAAGAGAGAAAGACCTTTTGTCTTTCTCTCTCTCTCTCTCTCTCTCTCTCTCTAATTTTCAAATACGTTTCTGCATCAAACCAAATATTGTGATTAATCTCAGGTCAGTTTGATTTAAGTCTTAAGGATTTTGTTTGTTTTAAATACATGTGAAAATGTATGCGAAAAGTACTTCCTGAACCCAGGGTGCTGGAAAAAGAGAATGTTTATTGTTGTGCGATTATGCCAACAAGTTTTAATAAAAATAATATTTTTTGGACTAAAACTGTCTTTACTGTTGAAGCTGAAGAAATTATCAAAAAGCATGTACAGTCATGGCCAAAAATATCGGCACCCTTGGTAAATATGATCAAAGAAGGCTGTGAGAATTAATCTGCGTTGTTAATCCTTTTGATCTTTTATTAAAAAAATTCACAAAAATCGAACCTTTCATTGGTTAAGAAAATCGGGGGAAATATCATTATGAAGTGTTTTTCTCTAATACACATTGGCCACAATTAACAACACACCCTTTTATTCAATACTTTTTGAAACCTCCATTTGCCAGTTTAACAGCTCTAAATTTTCTCCTATAATGCCTGATGAAGTTAGAGAACACCTGACAAGAGATCAGAGACCATTCCTTCATCCAGAATCACTCCAGACCCTTTAGATTCCCAGCTCCATGTTGGTGCTTCTCCTCTTCAGTTCACTCACTCATTTTCTACAGGGTTCAGGTCAGAGGACTGGAATGGCCAGCAGAAGCTTGGTTTTGTGCTCAGTGACCCATTTTTGTGTTGTTTTTGAGGTTTGTCTTTGGATTATTGTCCGGTTGGAAGATCCGAACATGGCCCATTATAAGATTTCTAACAGAGGCAGTTACTTATTGTTTTTGGGGTTTTTTTTATCTGTTGGTATTTGATAGAATTCATGATGCCATGTGTCTAAACAAGATGTCCAGGACCTCCAGCAGAAATATAGGCCCACAACATCAAAAATACAGCAGTATATTTCATTGTACACATGGGAGACGTTTTATCCCTGTGTTCACCAAACCTATCTTGAATGTTTGCTGCTAAAAAGCTCATTTTTTAGTTTAATCTGACCATAGAAGCCAGTCCCATTTGAAGTTCCAGTCGTGTCTGATAAATGAATATGCTGGAGTTTATGTTTGGATGAGCGAGGAGAATTTTTCTTGAAACCCTCCCAAACAACATGTGGTGATGTAGGTGCTGCTTGACTATTTTCTACAATTCTCCAACTTTGGTCCTTGGAGAGTCTTTAGCCACTCAAACTCTCCTTCTCACCGTGCATTAGGACGATATAGACACACTTCCTCTTCCAGGCAGATTCGTAACATTTTATTTTGATTGGAAATTCTTAATTATTGCCCTGATGGTGGAAATGGGAATTTTCACTGCTCTGGCTCTTTTCTTAAAGCCACTTCACTAATTTGTGAAGCTCAATTATCTTTTGCTGCACATCAGAAATATGTTCTTTGGTTTTTCTCATTGTGATGGATGATTAAGGGAATTTGGGCTTTGTTTTCCCTCCTATTTATATTTCTGTGAAACAGGAAGCCATGGCTGGATAATTTCATGTTCATAATCAGCCTGGAGTGCTCAAAATTGTGAATATGAATGGGAATATACTTCAGAGATATTTTACTCATAAGAATTTCTAGGGGTGCCAATAATTGTGTCCAGCGTGTATTTGAGAAAAACCATTTTTCATAATATTTCCCCTCATTTAAAATTTTTATTATCCAACGAAAGGTTGGATTTTTGTGAATTTTTAAAATAAGATCAAAAGGATTAACAATGCAGATTGATTTTCACAGCCGCCTTTGATCATATTTACCAAGGGTGCCGATATTTTTGGCCATGACTGTATAGGAATAAAAAATTTGTGATTTCAGTACAATCTTGAAATACAAAAGTGTAATAGCGTAGCGTAGCATGGCAAAGCAGTCAGCATTTTCATTTGTGGCAGTTAATTAAAGAAAAAAAAAAAAAGATCTTTCTTTAGGTTTTTTTTTTTGGTCCTGATATATCTATTGCAGTATAATTTTTAAACTGACTGGGGTGTGGGCTTTTTATTGGAAAGTCCTTGGGGGGAAATGGGAATCAGAAGTGTTTAACAGGATTTCAGATTTCTTCACAGCTCAGATCCTGACGTCACTTCAGCTGCTGAAGGCACGTTAGCGACGTGAGATGCTCTTTAGCGGAGAGATGACACAGCTGTCAGCTCTTATTAAGTGGGTCATTTTTAAGAAAGCTGATGTCAACTCGGGGGTGACGTGGAGATTCAGGTTTTGTGTGTGTGTTTTGGAGTTGTGTGTGTTTTTCTCTGCGGTGACAGTGACAGCGTTAGTATGAGCTGATGATGTCAGCACTTCATGTTTGTTTGTGTGTGTGAAATAGAGACGCAGTGACACACCAAAGGTGGAGCAACTTTGAGGTTTCACAATGCTTGTGATCTGAGTTTTTGTTGGCTGTATGGGATCAGATTTTGCTTTCTGCAGATCAAATCTACTCCCAATGATCTTGAATTGTGAACCTTGTGAAAAAGTGAATGTACATTATAGGACCCTCCCTACTGGTCCACATGATAACCACTTAAAAACGGGAATGAGGATTAATAACAGTAGAGTTCTATAGGTTGACTTTATGAACCTAAACATAGCAAAAAATGAACATAGAAGAAACCCGATTTTTTTTTTTTTTTGCAATTTTGGGATATTTCAGTATGCCATTGAAAATCTCATTAAGTGTGCATTTCCCTTTAGGCTAATTCATTACTTCTGTTCATTTGTTGTTCGTTTCAGAAGGATTTGGATTTTTAGGAACAGGATTTCGCACTCGTCAGGATTATGTCACCTCTGACTTAACATAACATGACACCCTTGTGTCAGACAGCCCTCCTTCAAACCTCGCACACAGGCAGGTTTAATGACTGTATTTAATTACTCCATATGGATGTGTTTATGAAAACTGTTCAAAAAGCTTGGGTCAGTAATATTGCTTGCCTGTGTTTTTTTTTTATTTTTATTTTTTTATTTCTGTTGCAAATAAAACTTGTTCTTTTGAATCCTGAAAAAAATGTACAAGTTTCCACGAACATTAACCAGCATACCTTTTGCCAAAATTGATATAAATAAGAAATGTTTCTTGAGCACCAAATCAGCATATTAGAATGATTTTTGATGGATCATATGACACTGAATTGACATATAGCCTCTATCTCAAAGAGTTGATTGGAAGTCATTCGGTTGCTCAGATGATAAAAAAGCCTTGGCAGAGGACAAAGTTTTATGTTGCCGTTTGGCTGCTTAGTTTATATTTATTCATTCAAGATTGAAAATGCTATGAATTGCAAATGAATCAAACTATTCAACATCCTGATGAAATTAGAAGGTCTCAGCATCAAACATGAGGCAGCACTTTCCTTTTAATACTTTGTGTGAACTGAAGCATTTGTTGTAGATGCCCTTGAAATAGTGTCTGAGGAGAAAAAAGGGAGTCAAAGATTGTATTGCTTTAGTGGCAGGATATAGACCCGTTCCTCTGAAGAGTTTTGGATGTTAATGTGGATTCACCAGGGAATCACAGACCAAATGATGAGCTCTGCAGCAAAGCAGCATCTTAATTGGGTTCCTGTGCCTTCGGAATGAGTTTCCTGTGCTGCCTTTTAATCAGACACGCATCAGCTATGCCCCAATATAGATAATCAGCGGAGATGTTGAGATGCGATATTTACAAGAGGATACAGACGATAGTTCTATCTTGTATTGGTGAGTGGATCTGCTTCAGAAGACCCCAACATCATGCCTGTCTCTCATGGCACGCAAAGCTGAATTTTCAGAATGATGTTATATTTGTGAAGCTTTCAAAGCTGGAATAACACCGCGCTGAGGTGTGTTGTCAGTTCCAGTATTGACTGCCAAAAGCATTCACTGTCCTTCACAGAGAGTTGTGGGGAATTTAGGGGATCGCCAGGGATTCACTTCAGCCGACACTCTGACTGCCGGGCCTCTGAGGTATTTTATACTGTTTTAAGTGGAAATAACATGCAGTTGAATATCTGGACGTGGACTTTATAACATACACAAGGTAGTGTAGGACTAATGCTTTTTAAGGTTTCCATATCTTTGTTCATTCTTTAATTTCAAGCATAGCTAGGTCTGTGGTTTTCAAGTTATGAGAACCCATATTCTTGAGGAAATTTTAAATCTCATGTCTGCTAAATCAAACCTGGCATTTAGACAATACATTCTGGAGCCTATGAAGTTTCTGTTCAGTTGGCTCTCTATATTTGACTTGGAGTGTGATGAGCTTTTTGCATACAAAGATGTTCATGCGCATATATATATATATATATATATATATATATATATATATATATATATATATATATATATATAGATATAGATATAGATATAGATATAGATATAGATATAGATATAGATATATATATATATAGATATATATATAGATATATATATATATATATATAGATATATATATATATATATATATATATATATAGATATATATATATATATATATATAGATGCGCTATATTTTGGTGGCTGAATGCAAGATTTTATGAGTAATGATTCTTTCAAACTGTTTCTGACATTTCTGTCGTGTAACTTTAGCAGACAAGTCGTATGGACAATTTCTCTGTACCTATTTTAGACAAACTAGTTTAAACCTCTTATTCAGCTATTTTTGTGCTCAGCAGGAAGACAAAATTAACATGAGGGTGAGTAGGTTGCAAAAGTGTAGTTTTGGGGTGAATTACTCCTTCATTATCCGAGCAATGTGTTTATCATTTTTAAAGCCATTTTCTCTGTTATGGATTTTTGCAATGTTAATTCAAGTTTAATTTGCCTTTCATTTTAAACAAAACAGTAAGTAGTACACAGTCTTTTTAAATGGAGCTTTTTTTCATTATTTAGCTGAAGCATTGACAAAGTTGAAAGTAAATGGCAAAAAGCTCATTTTACTTTGGGAAAACTTTTTGCAACAATTTGATCCGTTGTTCAGGTTGCAAAATCTGACAAAAGTATTGATTAGCATTCATAAAAAAGAGGTCTTATTATCTAGTCTTAAAGAGAAAAAATCTAAGAACCACTGCCTTGTGTGGAACCAATCAGCTAAAAGTCAGGGCAAATGTATTTTTGTCTTTTTGAAAGAGCATCTCTCTAAACCTGAATGCCTGCAGAGTTGTAAAATTAGCATCGACTAACTGCTAGTTGTTCATGGATTACCAACACTGTGAAACAGAGTGTATCGACCAGCAGGAACAAAAAATATCTAATATTCACTTCACAAATAACAGCAGTCTCGCAAACGAGATGAATTCCTCCAACTGCTCGAACGTGACCTGTAACGTGTGCCTTGCTTGGCTTTGTGCAGTCCTATTGAATCAAACAGTTGAATCCAAGACTTGTCAAAAGATTTGATCACTTTATATGATGAACAGATTTAATCTAGGCTTTTATTTACATCTAAACAATGGTGCACACACATACTTGGAGCACATCACATGAAATAAATGCAGAATGCCAAACATGCATGTGTTAAGCATGAGAGGCAGTGAGCTTTGTTGACACAAGCTTCTGTGTTTACCATATGTGAAGAAGAATTATATTTACATTATGCCTAAATTAAATATTTTCCTTATGTAAAGTGATTGTATTTCTTCAAGACTTGGATTAAAAGTGGATTCATTTATTCAACTTCATGATCTTTTTGAATCTTGGTTACTCAGACAGAAACTGCTCAGGTTTCATTAAAAATACCAGAACTTGTGTTTTGAAGATTAACCAGCGTTTTATTTGTATTGGAACAACTTGATGTTGAGTACTGAGAGAATGTTTATTTTTGTGTGAACTATCTCTTAAATTTCTGACAAGTTCTGTTCGGTTAACTTCAAATTCATATTTGTGGCATGTTCTAGGAGAAAAACAGTTGTACTTGACAAAAGGTGTTATGGTAGTTCTATAACTGTTTTGTTGATTAGGAAACTTTTACATGACAGTTTTGACACGCGCACACACACACATACATAACAATCTTTTGTCCTTCAGGCATCAATTTGCTGCAGGAATGGCTACATCTAAACAATCAACACACCTGCCTCTCAAATCCTCTGGACTGTTAAATTCATTACCCAAACAGCTGTACAGGTTTGCTTTGTCTTTAATCTAGCTGGCTGAGCTGTGTGGAAGGAAATGTCTGAAATAGCTGCTTTGCAATTGCTTTCCAAGTCTGACCAGCATGGGTATCTTGTATACAGTGGCACCAGAGCCCTGGGACCTCTTGCTACCAGGATGTAAAATTAAAATTTATGTGCTTGAATGGATGTTGCCACATGTGAAAAAAACAGTGATATGTGTTCATAACCCCCTTTTCAGCATTATTGCAGCTTTGTAGTTGTACTAGTCGTGGTATGTTGTTCTCTCTTTTGCAATGCATAACTCTTATGCAACTTTATATCTTGCGATTGCAAGTTTATTCGTCATATTTGCTATCTAATTTTATTAGTACGTCTCCCACTGAGGGCCTCACAGAAACATAATCCATCTTTGCTGACCAGATGTCATTATGGAGCTCTTAATGGCAGCAATTGAGACTCCCACAAACAGAATTTGTTACAGAAAGATCTGTTGCGGCTGAAAGCCCAAATACATTTGAACTGAAATATGGTTTTATATTCCAGCTAGAAAATCTGATGATCTGAGATGCAGGCATGAGGGAATCAATGTAACCTCACATGCTGATATCTGAAGACCGTTTTAATGTAGGTTTGCAAAGCCAGTACAGTTTTCTTCCAGAGTTATTCTCTACATGCTTTAACCACGCTGTGAATGAGAAAAGCTGATGTTCTACACGGTTCAGTTTGAATAAAAGTACACTGTGTGATATGTTTACCCTTGCAGTCAGTACTCGTGCACCCACAGGGCACTGAGTACTTTTGGATTTCAAAAAGTGAAAATGATCAGAAACACAGAAAGGGTTTCTCAGAACAGTAAGGTCATATTTCACTTCAAGAGCCGTGCTCGGGCATAACTGCAAGATGAGATTTCAATAAGGTTTGTGTTTCGAGCAAATTTGTCTGAGCAGTTTTTTTCTTATTTATTACTGACTTTGAAGTCAATGGAGCATTTTATGAGTTGGTAAATAATAAAGGTGAATTATTTTTTAATCAGCGTTTACATTCTGTGAGTTACATGGGTGAGTGGATATTGGTCCATGTCTTTTATCATTGTGGTTAGTAAATGTCAAGCCTGTACTGGGATTTCACTGGTCCACTGAAGATGTTAATGCAGGTTTGTAGGTAACCGCTTTCAAGAGGGCATCCGTAGGAAACTGATTTGGTGGTTTTAATATTCAGAGTTGCAAAGGTCAGAAGGCCTGTCAATCAATGAAAAATTGACTTGCATAATATGTTGGTTTTAGTTTAGCCATGGCTACTTTTAGGGTTGGTTAAATGTTTTTGTTAAATGACTTAAATGTAACCCTTCATTTTAAGATGTTACATGTACTACTATAATAACAATTAATTATGCATAATTACATGCAAGTAACCCTAACCCTAACAATATAGTAAGTACATGTATTTAATTAATATTACTCGGTACATAAATGTATAATTACACTGTAACGGGGACACCTTAAAATAATGTAACCTGACTTAATTATTAAAAAAGTCCAAGTTATCCAGAGATTCATTCTGAGAAGAAGAGCTGTCAGTTTAATACTTTAAAAAGAAAAATATTGCAAAAATATGTAATTAACTGTACTTGTTTAAGTACAATTAATCATTAATACTGTAATTAATTGTACTTAACCTAAGTGCAATTAATTACATATCATAATTTTTTTTAAATAATATTATTAATTGTAAATGTTATTGTTGCTGTTATTATAATTATTATTAATTCTAATACTACCACTACTAGTACTGCTAATAATATTAAATAAAATTTGTATTCATTAAACATTGTTAAAGAATTCTAGTATTCAGAGTTAAGCCCCGACTAGAAATAAAATGATCACTTATGTCTGTACCCAATTAGTTATTGCTTTCCCTTTCCAGAATAAATACCTCAAATACTGCTGCATTATTTTTTTCTTTCTCCCTCTTAGCCCCCAGGCGGAGATATTTGTGCATTAGTAACATACTTTCATAACATTTGATGACATTTGAAGATGTGACATTGAAAGTTGGCTGCATGCATGATGAATTCAAAATTAGAATTTCAGCTATTTTAGTCAGCGCACACTTGAGGCTTTGAGATATTTTTGACTGCTTTTCTCGCTAATTTCTTTTGTTAACATGAGGTAATCATGGTTTGTGTCATCTCTTTGCGAAGGGTGAGAAATGAGCGCTTCTCTTTGTTCTGCACACACAGATACATGTGCGTGACTGGCCCATCAATGATCTGGAGCTGTTAGTATATGCGAGGAAAGGTGCTGCTTTCCCTTGCTAAGTGAGCTTTAATCTGCAATGAGGGGACTTTAAAACACTCAGATCCTCACGCAGATCACACTGAAGGTCACAGTGACGCACCAGCTCAGCTTTATGAAGGGCCATAGCGTTCACATTTTCATACATACTATAATACTGGTGAAAGTGGATGTACAGCTGTGGACTGAGAGGGAAAAAAATGAAATAACCCTGTATTTATTCAGTT
Source organism: Onychostoma macrolepis (assembly GCF_012432095.1). Lineage (NCBI taxonomy): Eukaryota > Metazoa > Chordata > Actinopteri > Cypriniformes > Cyprinidae > Onychostoma > Onychostoma macrolepis. Next base: position 12,430,890 of record NC_081171.1, read on the forward strand.
GGGTTTTCCTTCCATTTTTCTCACTGCCTCCTATCTCTTTTTGTCCTTCCTTCCTTCCTGCTTTTTCTTCCATTTCTTCTTTCTTCATTTTCCTTCCTTTCTTTTTATTTCTTCCTTTTTGTATTTATTCCTCCTTTATCCTTCCTTCCTTTTTTTTATTTCGTCTTTCCATCCTTATTCTTTCTACTTTTCTCCTTCCTTTCTTCTTTTTCTCTTTCCTGTTTTATTTTTCCTCTACCCTACCTTTCTCCCTAATTTGTTCTTCCTCCTTTTAATTTAAATTTTTCTTCCATTTCTTTTATCCTTCCTTCCTTTCTTTTATATTTCTCACTTACTTTGCTTTTTTCTTCCTGCTTTATCCTTCCTTCCGCTTCTTCATTTGTTCATTCATTCTTCTTCCCATCCTTATTCTTTCTTCTCTTCTCCTCCTTCCCTTCTTACTTCATCTTTCCTGTTTCTTTATTCTATCCTACCTTTCATCCATCCTTTCTTCCTTCATTTATTCACTCTTCATTTGTTCTTCCTTCCCCCTCCTTAATTTTTTCTACCTTCATTCTTTCTTTCTTCCTTTTTTTTTTCTTTCATCCTTCCTCCTTGTTCTTCCTTTCTACTACTTTATTCCTTCTTTTCTCCATTCCTTCCTTATTCTTCCGTTTATCTTCATACTTCCTTGCTGCTTTCCTTTTTTTCCCCTCTTGTTTTCATCATTCATTTTCATTTCTTCCCCTGAAGCACTGGTTGGGGTCCCTGTGGGTATCTAGCCATATCCTAACTATATAGGCAATAGGTTTGTTCCCTTGCAGTGCAACCTCATACTGTATCTATGATAATCATAATGATTTTACATCTATAAATGTGCAATGCATTATACAACCATTTAGCATTGTCCTCTGGAGATATATGGCAATATAATAAATGCTGAATATATAGAAGAATGTGTAATAGATGGTGTCTCTCACGAACTGGTCCTTCCTCTCTTTCTGTAGTGTATAAATGTGAGGAGCTCTTCACCAACAACACACATAGGAACCTGGCCATTCAGTTCCACCTGGAGTGCAGTTATACCTGCCTGTCCTACTATGAGTATCGCAGGGCCAAAGAACACCTGCAAACAGCCCGCGATCTGTCAGGAATCGATGTTAACATGACAGGTAAGAAATATAATGTAATGTCAAGAAAAATGATTTGTTCTGTGCAGGTGATTGAAGGAGGGATAAACGGCAATGTGTGACTGAAGTAAATGGAAGATGAAACGAGTGAATTTAAGAAAATATGGATGACCCAGCAGTATTGATGGAATGCATGAATGATTAAATAATCGTCTCTCTCAGGTGCTTTAGGAAAGAGAACTCATTTTCAGGAGAACTTTCTGGCTCAGCTCATCTTAGATGTGAAACGGAAGGACAGTTCACCTGTTCCCAATTCTGAGAGTCCCTCCCTCACACCAACGCCTAAAGAACTCTTACCAAAGGTACATAAAGGGTCTAAAATTAGCTTAATGTCATTTCAATGGCAGGTGCATTGAGAGAAATTATAGACTATTTATTTTATTTGTAATGTTAGTTTTTTTCAGTTTATTGTATTGTATTATAATTTAATAGTTTCTTTGTATTTTGTTTAACTGTATTTGTTCTGTTGCAATAAAATTATTTAGCTGTTGTCACTAGATGAGTATGTGTAATAAGTATAATTTTCTTTATTTTACTTTTCATGCGTCATTTGAATCACTTGCATCACTTACATGAGAGAGGGTTATTTTTACATTTCTACAGTTTTTACTCTCATTTGGCTCTTGAGTAATCATTTTGGCCCCTGGGTACATGAATACCCATCACAGTCCCTGTAGGGGCAAGAACGGTGCAGTACTTATCCCATCCATCAGGGGGCGACATTTGTTCTTGTGCTGACAGCAGACGTGACATTGAGCTGCAGTGAAGGTCGTGAAAAATAAATTTTATGCAGATTTCCATCTGTCCCATTCTTTCCCGTCTTCCTCACGCGGTCTCTCTCCTCTCACCCTGAGGCAGTGCTTTACTTTTATTGCACATTTTTGGACGGCGGTTGAGTTTTATCTGGTGTTTGGCTGATCTGTGCAGTGGCATTGCTCTGTCTGGTGTTATCTGCTTTGGCTGCAAATATGACAAATTGGGGACAGACAAAGATTTTACGGAAAATTCCCGGACCTTATCTCTGTTTCCCCTTAGCTGGCCCCATTTTATGTGTTGTGGCCCTAAAAAGTGCATTAAATCATTTTTTCCAGGATGACTTGAGTTTTTGGATTAAATGTGATAAGATCAGTATTGCTTACAAACTCTGAGCTGATAGCACTCCAGTGGGTCTTGGTTGTCATTTGTCTGCATGTGAAGGCTTTTTAGGTAGAGTGTCTGTGTGTGTGTGAGAGCTGTCAGACTTCATTTCATGGGAATTGAATTTGAATGTCAACAAATTAGATTTTAAATGGGCTAAAGCAGTGGAACATGTTCATTTGCATATGCCCCGCCCTAGCTAATAAGTATCAATGCTGACTATGATTGATTTCTTGATGCATGAGCTAGCATTATTTTCTCATTTGAGGTAATATTTCAGGAAATAACCCTTCAAAAGGGATTAAAGAGCTAAATGCATGTTTTATGACACTATAATAAAGTAAAGTTCGTGTCATGTTGCCATAACTGAAAAAATTATGTTTGAATTGTTTACTGTCTCCTTTTTCTCTTATCTAAACTGTTCTGTGTTTGTCATACACTTTTTAAGGTCTTTTTGGGATCTGCTGTGGTTCTCATGCCTCTGTGTGTGTTTATAGGATCATCAGTTGAGTGATGATACAGTCCTGAACCAGATTAACCTGGCAGAGCCATCTGAACATGAACTTCCGGACCTCAGTGCTGAGGAACAGAACCTTATACTGGCCACATGGTGAGTGTCTCAGTCGATATGGATATGTCCTGTTTCTGTGGTGGCTGTAGTAACAGGATGGGAACTAGTACCTAGGTACTCTGAAATAACAACAGTGAAGAGCAGTAATTGTGCCTTGACTTTTTTTTTTTTTTTTTTTTTTACTTCAGAACATTCCATACAGATCGAAAAGCAGTAATGATTATACACAAATACACAAAAGTGGCCTCTTCATTTTTTTTTATTCGTGATTGCTTGCCACTGGGTTTTTGGTAGTATGTTACAGCCCAATTTACCAGACAGCAGTTTGTATTAATATTGTTCATGGTGACTTTTACTCGGATGCGTCATCATCAGCACTCAATACTAAGACATTTTTCTTTTCAAATGATGGTAGACTGTGTGTAACACAATGATAAAAGAAAGAATTTTTCCAATTAAATCTATTTAAAAAAAAAAAAAAAAATATATATATATATATATATATATATATATATACATATATACATATATACATATACACATATATACATATACACATATATATATATATACATATATATACATATACACATATATACGTGTTTAATATTTAGGTTTTGGTATTTGAGTAAAGTTTTTATTTTTATTTATTTTTTAACTATTTTAAGTCTCATCTTAAAATACAATTCTAATGTTGTGCAACAATGCAAAAGCTGTGAGACCTGATGCAATGGCCAAATATGTTCATTGTATAGATGTTTACATAGACCAACGGTTAAAAAAACCAGATCAAAATGGTGCAAAAATTCCCAACCCCCAATTACTCAAGTAGACATCACTAAATTAAACTAATAACTGTAAAACTGTGTGCTGAACATTTTAAATATTTAAATCACCATTCCTGTTTTATTAAAACAGTATTTTAAGTTTATTTTAATTGAATCCACATATGAATTTGTGAGGAGCAAGGATGTTGCTGTGAAGGTAAAAGTTTCACTTTAATAGAAGTTTTAAATCTTGCAGAGGAATCGCATATACTGCCACTGTCAACAGTTAAATTAAACACACATCCCTTTTTTGCCACGAGTGTGTATTTGTATATGTCTCTTGGTTTGTGACACTTTATTATAGACTGTTTTAAGAGTGCTTGTGCATGTGAGATTGAACATCCTTATGAAAATCAGGTTGTCAAAGCCCAAGCCAAACCATTTTACGAGTATGACTTCAACAGGTCTTCTGGCTGAATTGTGCTTAAAAATTCATAGACCCAAAAATCCAAGGAAAAATTGTCTCCTCTTTGTCTCCTCATCCTTGAGATTAGTTTTAGTAGCTGTAGTATTTTAGCTCCTGACTTTTAAAGCCGCAGCTCGACATTAATCATGTTGGGGATGTGTAAATCATTGTTATTGCTGAGAGACTTGTTTTATCTTAGTAACTTTGAAGTGCTGTGTCAGGCCTTCGTCTTGCAGAATATGTTTTTTGTGCCCAAGTGCACTTTGATAGCGGTCTTCTCCATCCTGAATAAAAAAGCGGATGGTCATCCACCCCCATCTCATCCCCGGGAGGAGGTGCGGGGTTCTCCTACACTGCTCTCTAATTAGCTTTGTACCAGCCTGTGTGCCCTGTTTGTTGTAGAAAGGTCGTCATCCTGCCCGACTGGCTGCTAGGAGACAAATTGCAGGCGTGGAATAATTAGCAGGGTGTAATTATGCAGACCAGGGACCTTAATTGGGCTGCGTGATGGTTGAAGGTGAATTATGGGCCGTCATTGGTGCAGTCGAGTAAAACCGCACATACGGTTTAACTGCATTCTATTGGAATGCGAACAGCCTGCCGTACATTTATTATACCAGGCTAACGTAAAGAACTCTGACTCAAATGAAAAATTCAGACAGTTACAACTTGAGGAAAGTAGCTGAAGTTACCTAGAATATTGAGTTATGGTTATAATAGGATTAAATAATTGAACTGCTGAGTGAGGGTTGATGTGCAAGCTCATATTTTATCCTTTTGACTTTCTGTGACAACTTTGTTTTAATGCCTCTACTGGAATAGAACGGGTGAATTTCATGAAATACAGGGGTCGTATTTCAACCCAAATGCAAAAAAAATAGGAAGCCTATGTTTAAGATCTGTCTTTCTATCTTGGTACTTAGTTGAACTTCGTTTAATTAATGAACCACAAATTACTGGGAGAATCTTCAAAGTAATGAGACTTTTATGCATTACACTAATGTGTAATTATGCAAATAAATCATAATGGAAGGATTATTTCGTAGTTTTTATTTATGAAATATGTCTCAATTCTTAAGTGTTTAAAAAGTTGAAAGAATAATGGACGAGGCACAAGCTCTTGCATGCACTGGGATTTTTTTAATGATCACTTTTTGTTTTCTTGTGAACTAAAAGAAACCTGTGCTTCATTTATGTGCTGATTTTTTTTTTTTTTAGATTGACCATGGTTTGTTGTTTTACAGCATAGACTTTCAGAAGAATAATCCAGTTCACAAGCTAAATGATGAGGAGCTCCTGGCCTTCACGACGGTAAGATGCACGTTTTTCTGTCTTTCTCTCACTGCCACCGTGCAGTTGACACATCTCTTATCAGTATACGCAGTTGTATTTTCAGTCTGACAGATGGGGTGCATGTAAACAGGTCTCTCGTTTGGTGACAGTTTTGTGCCTAGAATGTGTGTTTACACTAACACAAACAAACCAATGAAATGGTCTGTCGCTTCTGTTGCTCTGCTAGGAACGTATAACATTAATGAGGTGTCATGACCTTGTCATTTAAGCTGCACTGGTCAAATCTAGCACATAAGTTTACATAGGCCTGGTGAATTTAGTTTCGTAAGTTTGTCAATGCTGTTTTTATTTACAATTCCAGTGTTCGTTCATTCAAATTTGTGGCTTGGGTCGAAGCAACTAATTGACTGTTTGTGGTCCTTTGCAATAATTTGCATGAGTCTATGGTTTGCTCCAAGTCCTGTAAATTCTTTAGTTCTCTGCACATTTGTAATAGCCCCCAGACTTTTGAAACGTTTGAACAATCTGGACAATTGAGGTGCCCGTACATAACAAAGCTGTGAGAGTCATTGATTTGTGAAGAGACAATACAAAATATTAAGAACTAAGAGCCATAATTTAACCAAAGACCCAAATTTAAGTAGTTATATTGTAGAATATATGTAAAAACCATATTTATTATTATTATTATTATTATTTTTAATTTTTTTTCTAGGCAAAAAAGAAAACAAAAATGCCAAACACATTCTGCAGGCATATGTAAATGTATGAGCTCAGTTGTATAAGTCTTTTTGACATCTGTATGCTGTTGAAGATTTGACTTCCAGACTTTGTAATGTCAGAAAGTATGAGATTTGTTATTTTGACACGTCTTTATATTTTTACATGTAGCAGTTTTTGACAGCTTGGGTGAGAATGATAGACAGATTGAAAACTGCCCATTTCCTTTCAGCTCATTCACTCAAAACTCGCATTACAGAAGAGTGAAAAACCATCGGAAACCTAAACGTTTGGTCAGTTACGAGGAGAGCAGAACTCACTCACAGAAATTGAGCTAATGAAGACGCTTCTCTGCCAGCAGGCCATAGTGTCTTCCTCGATAATCTTTAAGCCACTTCCTGTTAATTTAATTAGTTCAATGTTTCAGCCACAGACATACAATTTGGAAAGTTACCCTGAGGGTCACTTCTTTTAATCTGTAGTAAGCATCCCACCATTAAGATGTGGAAACAACGATGTGGTTATTCTTATTGCAAACACACTCAACTCAAGCACTGCATATGTTCTGCTTAATCGATGTGTACCGCAAATGAAACCCTGCGGAGGAGACGCGCCTGTAAGAACAGTCACGTGCTCAACGCGACACTGTCTACATCTGCTGTGAACATCATTTTTAACCAGCAGCAAATTAGCATACAAAGAGTTTCTAAATCAGCAACCTGTGCCCACCAACAGCCTCAATTATTTATAGTCTGGTATTGCTGAGGACAGTTGTGTGTGATTTTATATGCATTTACAAATGTCTCTGACAGCAAAATCAACCACTTCACAATCACAGTTGTGCCTCTCGCTCGATTGTGGAGATGCCATGTTAAAGCGCTTGTATTCTAAACTCACATTCTGTCTTATTTATGTAGCGAGAAAAAAGGTTGTGCCTTGTCAAAGGGTGAGCTAAGTCAATGCTTAATATGTGACAAGTTAAATATGAACATGAATGAGAAACAACTATTCACTAATGCATTTTTCCATTCCCAAGTCTTATTTAACTGAACATTTTTGCATTTTCTTTAACTGACCTGGAAAATGTTTAATATTCGGACTTGCAGTGAAATTTATTTTTATTATTTAAATTCCATTTGTAATAGCATATACTGTATATAATTTTAATATAAATTATGTTTTGTGCATTTTAGCATTTATATAAATGTTAATATTAAAACAACGGAACATGTTTATATAAATACCAAAAAAAAGATAATTATTCATAATTATTATCATTAAATGTATTTAATCACTATTATTATTATATTTAATGTGTGTAGTAATTTCATTACCATGGTAGGTTATCTGTAAACCATTGTATTCCACTTTTCTTTTCTTTTTTTCTTGGTACCTTACATGCTGTATTTACTCACAAACAAGCATACATACACACACTCTGGTTGAATCTGAATTCTCCTGTTCCTTCAGCTGCTTGTAACTGTGGCTGATGCTGTTTAATAGTTCTTTAGCTCATTTTCAGGGGTGATGTTTCAGCTTGTCGTCCTCCTATGTTGTTTTCTTCTTTTCTAATTTATACTTGGGTTACTGCCCTACCCATCTTCACAGACTCCGAATCTATTTGCATTCATTAGAAGTTGCCTTTCTCCGGCTCTCGGAGGACCTCGGCTGCTCCGCCTTGCCTCGCTGTTCAAAGCTTGATATCTTTATTTGTACGAGCAATGAAGTGAGTCCTCTGCTCTTGTACGTTCGGCTGTGTGCACTTCTCTCTAAAACTCTCCCACGTCTTGGAATGAGGTCAGTTCTTTTCAAGTGTTTCTGTGTTATGGCCAATTGCAATTTTCCCTGAAGTATTAAGTGACTTTCCCAGACAACTTTAACCTTGAGAGGACATGTTCCGACGCTTTGACAAATACCCACACCTGTTCTCATGGCTGTAGCGCTGAGATGTTGGTGGTCTCTCCTTGAAATTAATCCCTCCTAATCAACACCTTTTAAGATCACAGATTGTTGAGGAGCCCAATTAGGTGTGGTACTGTGAAATGTGGGTTTGACTGTGGAAGGTTTGACTGTCTGACAGCTTTTGGCAAACAATTCAAAGCCAACTCGAATGTGTCAACACCCACACCAGAGACGTCACCACAAGTCATCAGATATGCCAATCTCAGGTTTGCTTAAGGTACGAGGCTCTGACGGACAGGGCAAAGCAGTGTGATGGATTGGAAATGAGCAGTAAAAAGGGAAAGAAAAGGAAAAATGTGTCTCCAGAGTCTGACCCAGAGGTTTGCATCATATTCGGCAAAAGCTGTTAGAGTCAGGTCCCTCTGGAAAAATAATCTACACTTCGAGCAAAGAGTTCAAACAGCAGTTTCCTGTGCCTGATGGAGCTCTGCTTTCTGCATGAACTCTAGAGTCCATATTTTAAGCAGGTTGGAAACAAAATTAATGGGGTAGAATAGGCCTATGAGTCAGTTTGGGATGAGGACATCCTCTGCCTCTGGACATAATTCAATAGAAATCACTGTACTCACTGTAGTTGATGAATTTGTGCTCATAAACACTAGAAAGAGATGAAATGATTATTTGGGTGGTTATGGTTGGGAAAATTGAATCATTTCAATGCTGTACGTAATACTTGCCTCATCAGAAAGGCTAGCATTGTTAATGAAAAACTATTATGAAGACAATATATTTCACCCACTTATATATATATATATATATATATATACAGTCATGGCCAAAAATATTGGCACCCTTGGTAAATCTGATCAAAGAAGGCTGTGAAAATTAAAATGGGGGAAATATCATTATGAAATGTTTTTCTCAAATACACGTTGGACACAATTATTGGCACCCCTAGAAATTCTTATGAGTAACATATCTCTGAAGTATATTCCCATTCATATTCACAATTTTGAGCACTCCAGGGTGATTACAAACATGAAATTATCCAGCCATGACTTCCTGTTTCACAGAAATATAAATAGGAGGGTTTGAGTGGCTAAAGACTCTCCAAGGACCACAGCTGGGGAATATAGTTGAGTCTCAGGGTCAGAAAACCTTTAAAAAAAAAAAAAAAAAATTGTCAAACAGTACCTACATCACCACATGTTGTTTGGGAGGACTTCAAGAAAAATTCTCCTCGCACATCCAAAAACAAACTCCAGCATATTCAGTTATCAGACACGACTGGAACTTCAAATGGGACTGGCTTCTATGGTCAGATTAAACTAAAAAATGAGCTTTTTAGCAGCAAACACTCAAGATGGGTTTGGTGAACACGGGGATAAAAAGTACCCCATGTGTACAATGAAATATACTGCTGTATTTTTGATGATGTGGTTTGATACTGCTATTTTTCTGCTGGAGGTCCTGGACATCTTGTTTAGACACATGGCATCATGGATTCGATCAAATACCAACAGATAAAAAAATCAATAAGTGACTGATTCTGTTAGAAATCTTATAATGGGCCATGTTTGGATCTTCCAACCATACAATAATCCAAACACAAACCTCAAAAACAACACAAAAATGGGTCACTGAGCACAAAACCAAGCTTCTGCTGGCCATTCCAGTCCTCTGACCTGAACCCTGTAGAAAATCAATGGGTGAACTGAAGAGGAGAAGCACCAACATGGAGCTGGGAATCTAAAGGGTCTGGAGTGATTCTGGATGAAGGAATGGTCTCTGATCTCTTGTCAGGTGTTCTCTAACTTCATCAGGCATTATAGGAGAAAATTTAGAGCTGTTAAACTGGCAAATGGAGGTTTCAAAAAGTATTGAATAAAAGGGTGCCTTTAATTGTGGCCAATGTGCATTAGAGAAAAACATTTATTTCATAATATTTCTTTTAAATTCTTATTATCCAATGAAAGGTTAGATTTTTGTGAATTTAAATAAAAGATCAAAAGGATTAACAATGCAGATTAATTTTCACAGCCGCCTTTGATCATATTTACCAAGGGTGCCGATATTTTTGGCCATGACTGTATATCTGTGTGTGTGTGTGTGTGTGTATATATAGAATTTATATAAATATTGATGATAAACTGTAACATTTGTATTATTATATTTGTCATTTTTAAAATACAAAAGGAAGGTCTTTGTCATTTCTTTCCCAATTTTGGTCTGTTTCAGATGGTTTGAATTTATTTTCCAAAGCCTGATTTATTTATCTCCCCCCCCCCCCACATAGTTGTATTCTATCAAAACAAATTGTTCGTTTAGACAAGAAGCAATCATCTAATTTACGTGTAAAACAAACAAATCACAGTTTATTTGTTGCATTTTCACCCAATTGTTTGACATCATAGGAAGATGGGACAATCTGTGGTGCGGTTACAGGATATGAAGACTAAAACTGATATTTAAACTGTAAGTGTCACTTTCATAGGAATGATAGATGGGTTGACAGACCTGATTGTGATTGGGTTTAGCTCATGAATATCAATTAGACTATGGTTAAGTTAAAAGGTTAAAAGTACTGCGATTTTCAGAGCTATAATAACTTTGTTCATTAGTAGTCTGGTGTGTGCCAGGCTCTTTCTTTTCCATATTCTGTGCTGTTAAACTCTCTCCTGAATGTCGTTTCTGGATGTTTCATTTTACTGAGCTTTAAAATGCATGAGCTATACAGTGTTTCCTATTTAACCTGCCTTATAGCACTCAAGCCATCCAAGAATAACCAGTGAGATGGAGCGTAACGAGGGGTGGAGACTATCATTTATATGTCAGGATTATTTATTTTCTTCATCCTCAAAATGAAGTCTTTTCAGGGAAGGCAGGGAAAGGGACGTATTCGTGGCTGAGTTAGCACTTCTGTACGAACAGCAGGGAATACTTTCATAGCCCAGGCGTTTAACGCTGCAAATTCTCTTTCCTCTCATTTAATCATTTCTTGTGAAGGGTGGGAGGATGATAAAAATGTGTGCTGTCAGAAAAAAATACATCGACGTACACACCCTCAAAGGATGGGGATGTTCTTTTTGTGTTTGCGGTTATGTGTGTGTATTTCAGAGAGCTCATTGACTTAACTCATTGCACAAATGTCCTGTCGCCCAATGGATGACTTCTGGTGGTGAATTCCTCTGGTTTTTATGATCAAGAGTTATCGATTGACCTCAAATAAGTGAATAAATGATTGTATTGAATGAAACGTTCCTATCATTGTCACGTGAAGTAAATCATTTAGGACTTACACTGAACAAAATTATAAACGCAACACTTGTTTTTGCCCCCATTTTTCATGAGCTGAACAAATCTGTCTAAATCTGTGTTAGTGAGCACTTCTCCTTTGCTGAGATACTCCATCCACCTCACAGGTGTGGCATATCAAGATGCTGATTAGACAGCATGATTATTGCACAGGTGTGCCTTAGGCAGGCCACAATAAAAGGCCACTCTAAAATGTGCAGTTTTACTGTATTGGGGGGTCCGGGGGGTCCGAAAACCAGTCAGTATCTGGTGTGACCACCATTTGCTTCACGCAGTGCAACACATCTAATCATGTCTAATCAGCATATTGATGCCACACCTGTGAGGTGGATGGATTATCTCGGCAAAGAAGTGCTCATTAACACAGATTTAAACAGATTTGTGAACAATATTTGAGAGAAATGGGCTTTTTGTGTACATTGAAAAAATCTTATATCTTTGAGTTCTGCTCATGAAAAATGGGGGTAAAAACAAAAGTGTTGCGTTTATAATTTTGTTATAAATTATGTCATTGCACATTTGCATTACCAGGATCTGTTGGACATCAGTAGGCATTAGCTACAACATACACTGACTCTAGTGCTCCTAGAAATCAATCCAATACCACGTTTGGCTGCTTTCCCAGATGCATATTAAGCCCAGTGTAGGATTACACTGTTAATTGGCAAATCAGGTTTGAAAAACCTTGTTTAGTTGACAGTATGTCCAGGGAAGCTAGCTCTTTAGATGATGAGGTTGTTGAGATACTATTACACATTGCAGGTCAATAAAGCATTTGTGTATGTGTTCAGTCCCATTTTTAGCCATTTTTATAAAGGAGTTTGCTTCTGCTGAATTATTTCTCTTCTTGATCCTTCCTGTAAACCGCAGGTCTTGGCCATGGGAAGAGTAACATCATTCGCATTAAAATCCCCCTTGTAAGTGCCAAACCTGCTTCGGTTTCAAAGAGCTCCTCATCTGAGATGAATCATATGGGTTTTGAGGCTGTTCTGGTCTGATCTCTTTGGTTTGTGATGTCATGGGTGGTAGCATCCGTTAAAATGGAACCCAGCAGTTGGCAAAACCACCTGGGCGGTTTGTTCTTCCTCTATCTGTCAGCGCTTTCCCGATGTTTTGGCCACCGGGCCATATGCGGTCACCTCCAGGGTGTGGCGTTTGAGCTTGTGTCAGCGGTTTAGTTTCCAATGATCGTTGAACCCCCATTAGGGATCTCGATCCCTCCTACACCAGGTCAATGTAGAGATGGCGTTATGGATGTAATGTGAGCTTGTGTTTGTTTGGTTGGATTGGGTCGTTTCCTCGCTGTTACCCATGAGGCCGATGCTCGTGTTGATCTCACCGATGATCTCTGGCCAAGGGCAGTGCACTATTGGCTGCATTGTGTGCCTAAATCCAGTGCAGCCGAGTGTGAACGCATTGACTCCTCCATGGCAGTGTGTCCTGTCAGATCTAAGGTGAACACCTGCAGTTTAACTCATAAATCTTTTGTTCACTGAGATGGGCGTCTTCATTGGGAAATGGCAGGTCTGCGCATCTTGAGAGTATTTCTGTCAACGGTGGCTAATTTGAGCTTGGGTATGGAATGGTCGTGTCGCCTGATGTTCATGTCTTTTTTTTTTATTTTTTTTTTTTATAAAGTTTCTTAAACTTTGGGCACTTATGTCTCAGGGGTTGATTTTTAGTAATAGCAACAAGGTTCAGCTTTTTTGTAATAGGATGACCTCTTTTTTTTTTTTTTTTTTTTTTTTTTTTTAAACCATGCCTTCATTCAGTTTTGGTACTATATAAATGGATATAGATTTTAAGTCTTGTCCCAGTCCCATATTTCTTAAAATGTGAATAATATTAAATGATTTCAATGTTTGTGTGAATATGGTTTATTTTAATATTTATAAACACAATTTTATTTTTCAGTTTCTTTTATTTACCTTTAAAAATTTCTTATTTAAAGTTGGTGTACTTATAAAGAAAACCGAAATCTGTAGATATTACTTATTTTTGAGCATATATTTGCTGTTCATAATTTCAAAGCAGTCTAGCTGCCATTTTGTGAAAGTATACAACAAAATATTGAAAATGTTTAATTGTGTGTATTTAGGATGCATAAAATGTTAGGTGTGGAATTGGCATTAAAATAGTGGTATAGACCGTTTCGTTAAATCGTAATAAAAAATTTAAAGATGTCAAAGAAATGACACTGGTGCGATTTTATTTTTTATTGAGCAAAGATGCATTAAACTGATCAAAAGTTAAATTAAACTTTTACTTTTTACCAAAAACTTTTTTTTTTAACTTCCTTTTAATCAAAGAATCCTTAATTATATCAGGTTTTCACAAAACTGCTTTTCAACATTTATAATAAGAGATGTTTCTTGAGCATCAAAGCAGCATACAATAATGATTTCTGAAGGATTATTTGATACTGAAAACTGGAGTAATTTCTGCTGGGTTTTTTTCCCTGCATGTTTACAGGGTTAAAAGTGTCAGTAGTTGATTTAAAAAAATAAAAAAAACACCCTTTGACAGGTTTGAGTTGGAATCAAATTTTTCCTAGTTGCCTAATTCTTGCTGAGGGTTCATCTTTACTGTTTCTGTCAAAACGAGAGAGCATCTGGTTTTCACCCGCTGTGTTCAGAGAGCATGTTGATGTCAGCTTAGTGCTTTGTAAAACATGCAAACCACAGTTGATATTTTATGTGGAACGGAGGCAGATTTAAAACATTCATGTGCAACTTTCAGTTCCAGCGGGCTGTATATTTGTATAACGCTCCAAAAGTAGTTAATGTGGTTTGAATGAGAAGATGCCTTACAGTCCGGGCAGGATCAGCTGAAGTATTATGAAAAACATTACCTAGATCTATGGGTGACTTTCCTCTACTGACCTTTCAGATTTAAGGGTTTGAGGATTAGACGTTAATGAGACGTTTCCTCATTCAGTGTTGAAATATGCACCTGACTCGGATCTAATTTGTTTTCTCTCCCTCGTCATGTCTCTGTGCAGTGAGTTTATGAGAAGATGGGGCTGCGTTGTTAGGGAAGTGATGTTTATTTTGCCCCACCGACAGCCCTTTTTTTTTTTTTTTTTTTTTTTTTTTCAAAAAAGTACAATCCATGTGATCTGGGCTTGTCCTTGTGTCTTCCTGAAGGTCAAAAGACCAGTTATGACGATATAGTGAGAGAACAAACAAGCCCTTTCCTTCCACTTTAGAGATATACTTAATTCTCCGTGACTGATTGATTGTACCCGAAGCTCAGTTTAATTTCACACCTGTGTTCCTATAGCCCTTGTTTTTCTCTTAGACAACAAAATAGATGTTACCATCAGTTCGTTGAGGTGATTTGCCACCAGTCTTTCCATCTTCTGTTGACCTGCAGTCTGCTGTTGCTGGTCTCCACTGGCTGGTTGTGTGTGCAGGCATCTTTCCAGTCTACATGTGGATCCAGGAGTCTGCAGGCTGGTTAGATGGTTGTCACGTACCCAGCAAACATCACAGAGTTGTGTTGTCTGCTTTTTATCTTTAAGAATTGAATAATTTAGTGATATTGCATGAATTGAAGTACATTTACATTTGCCAGATGGTTTTATCAAAAGCGACATGCGTTGCGTTAAAGGTAAACATTTTATCACTTCATGCATTTCCTGGGAATCGAACCCATGAACTTGATAGTGCCGTGATCTGCTGTTTGAGCTACAAAAATACAGCTATTTTAAATCGTTTTATTTTATGCAGTATTTTTTTTTATTTTTGGGGCGTGGAATGTCTGCAATCTATCAGTGCATGTCGCAGTAATTATTTTTGTTGCAAACTCAACCCCAAAAAGTTTTGTTTTTTGTTTTTTTGGATAATCTGCTGTGAATGTAAAAGAAAGGGAACAGATTCAAATACAGTCCACTTTGTGACATTGAAGAACTACCAAAGACACTTTTGTTATAAGTCATAAGCTAAAATTTAATTTTATACGCGCACACTCTCAACAGTAATCTGACATTGATTTGTTTGATGAATCCCAGAGAAATGACTCTTACTTCCCAGATCTTTGCTTGTTGGGTGTGTCATCTGTTATATGTCACCTGACAAGCAATTTCAAATATTTGTAAATCTGAAACCATCCAGAAGATCATAAATATTTTGTTTTTTTAACAAAATGCAGAGCATCCCTCTAGTTTGGAGTCAAGAGATTTATAATACACTTGCCAGCAAAGAATTGAAGTGCTAAATTGTAATATTTTAGTAATTATTTGAGTCTAATTTACAGTTTGTTCTTTGCGTAACTAATTGAATATAACTCATACAATTTGATTTATATTTAATTGATTTCGGTTTATTTCTTAATCTTTATTATATTTAAATTATATTAGAACTAAAATAAATATGTGACCCTGGACCACAAAACCAGTCATAAGTGTCAATTTTTTCAAATTGAATAAATAAGCTTTCCATTGATTGTATGGTTTGTTAGGAAATGGACAACTATTTGAAAATCTGGAATCTGAGGGTGCAAAAAAATCAAAATACTAAGAAAATCACATTTTAAAGTTGTCTAAATGAAGTTCAGTTGTCTAAATGAAGCTATGCACATTACTGATCAAAAATTAAGTTTTGATATTTACGGTAGGGAATTCACTAAATATCTTCATGGACCATGATCTTTACTTAATATCCTAATGATTTTTGGCATAAAAGAAAAATGGATAATTTTGACCCATACAATGTATTTTTGGCTATTGCTACAAATATACCCCAGCGACTTAACCCCTTAACTGTCACTCACGGTTTTGAACACAGACATGATAGTGCACTATCCAAACTTATTTTTTTATAATTCATGAATGAAAACATTTTCCAACGTGATTTTGATGTACCATTTCCATGGTAATGCAATGTCTGATTTTAAAATGGGTTTCAAAGGATGAATTTTGAGATTTTAAGTTTTCAACTGATATATAATTTCTTATGATTTCTAAAGCGTGAATAAGAAGACTTTCTGTGACAAAGGTCAGAACTCCTGTTATGATGTAGATTTTTCAGGTGCACTCTTGTCATAAATTAATCTATTACTTTTCCTACATAATTTTTTTTTACAAAAAAAGTGGTAAAATACCTATTTAGGAGTCTTAGACCTTTCCAACGATATATAGTTTGTCATGATTAGATTAGGATTTAATTGTAAAATAGTGAAGTAAACGTAGGCGTCCCACAGGGTGGACGGTGACAGTTAAGAGGTTAAGACTGGTTTTGTGGTCCAGGGTCACATATAATCAAAGTATAGTTTTTGTAGCAGAATTGGAGAATTTCTTGGAGCTTCTGCAGTTATTGTGCGTGGATGGACTGGATTTGGATCTGTACTGGATCTGTATAACACAACAATGTTACCTGCCATTTTGAGTTTCTGTTTATAAGGTGATAAAATAATATTTGAACCAAAGGTCTGTCTCTCGTTTTGTCGATCATCTGGGATCTTCAAGTGGCTCTTCATTCACTGAAAGGTTTATGTGTCTGAAGCACCTGCTGTAATCAGAATGATATCATGGCGGCCCAGACGTGCGCTGGCTCAAGTCGTCTTACTGAATGGTTTCCAGGAAGGACTGGCCATTTCAGGCTGAACTTGAGCTCTCAAATCTGTTTGGAAAGTGGAACCGTTCTGATTGAAAGCGGGTCGGCCGCTGGGGTTAATTTATAGTCGTGGCGTTTATGTGACTGTCTCGCCATAAATCTTCTAGTTCCACAAGAGCCTAATGACTTTTCCAGAGTCCTTGCTTTTCATGTATATCTCTAAATAAATGCATGTTATTTAGAGATATACATTAGGTCTTTACAAACTTTATTATGAGATTTAAGTCATCGTCTGTTAATTATTTTTGTTCGGTTTGTACCCTCATTGTAGAATTTTCCTTTAAGACCTTCAGGGCTTCTCTTGAAAGATTGACCAAAATAACAAGAAATGGGGCGCACCTTTCATCCAGCTACTAAGAAAATAGAGAAGGACATCATCCTTCCCGTTTACCCGAGTTGTCCTGTCACTGTTGAAGGCTTTTACATGGTTCATTGCCCACAAGTCAGCATGTTCCATAGGGGGTATGACTTCTTTCCTCTTATATGTCTACTCAACTTTGATCAGCAACTTCAAGACCTCACAACAAATTATCCTTCCTAAGCCAAGACCTTCTCTTTCCTGACTCTGTTCTTTCGCTCAGGGGTACATCTTGGACTAAAGACACATCACACCACCCTATTGCCAACATTAGGCTTGTGCTCATGTAGAACCTGGCGTGTCTGGGATTTCTGTCTTGCTGCATTAGAGCTGTTGTTCCTTGTTAGGGACCCTTGCCATATCCAAACACCTTGAGGTGCTTGAGTCATAGCAAAGCTGGTGCACCTTCAAAGCTGGTTATTCATGTTTTCATCATCAGTTCAGAGACACCGTCATTGGATATTGGACCGTAACCTCACAGGACGTCTGCCGTCCACCTTTAGTTTTAGTCATGGGGCTTTATTGTCAACATTTTTCACCAGAACGAATTTTGAAAAATTGAGGATTTCATGGTAGATTATACAACCATTGACACAGGGATGCTTTGACTATTTAGTAAACTGTATTTAGGTCAAAAAGGATAGCATGTGTTTTACAAATGAGCTAAAGCGATTGTGACATGATAGATTCATTCAGACGCAAGAGGACTTTAGGGAAGCTTCTTTAAACAATGCAGAATCTTGGGACTGTTTCAGCAGTCAGAAGTCTTCAGCATTTTCAGTGAATGATGCCTTGAGCAGATGTATTCAGATGTGTTTGGAGGTCAGCACTCAAGTGGTTTCAGTGACAGGGTCAAACTGAAGATTTGGCTC
The DNA here is from genome assembly GCF_012432095.1 of Onychostoma macrolepis. Lineage (NCBI taxonomy): Eukaryota > Metazoa > Chordata > Actinopteri > Cypriniformes > Cyprinidae > Onychostoma > Onychostoma macrolepis. Next base: position 12,449,075 of record NC_081171.1, read on the forward strand.
CTTTTCTGGTTGGATTAGAATTGAATTACAAAACGCATATATATATATATATATATTATATTATATTTATTTTTTTATATATAATGGTATAACAAATTCTGTTGTTGACATTTCAAAACATATTTTTATTTGTCTGTAAGGCCTAGAGCTTTAAGACATTTTTGAACTTGAAACTTTCAGACAGAGGATTCATTCAAAGTTTCACTTGACATACCTTCATTTTCTAGTTAGAAATGACGCTTATTTTACTTACTGTATGAGTTAAAATTTTACTTCATTTTAATTTTAGAAATCAACGTAATTCTAATTTTCTAAATTCAAATTTGAGTTGAGATTTCTGAATTCAATTTTTATTTTATTTTTTTCTCTTTTAATCCTCAATTCAAAGTCAGTTTAAATTCAGAAATTATAGACTTTTAAATACCAGCAATCTCCCATTTGTAAGCCTGCTGTTGAAGAGCTATTGCATCAGAACCAATAATGTAGCCACGGATAATAAACGGTTTCAACAGTTTAGTGACGCACCGGTTCCCCATGAAGTCATGGTGATGCTTTACATCTGTATTTTATTTAGCGGTCATCGACAGGTTTAAATGATATAATGCAAAAAATAATCATTTTTCAGCCTGTGCATGGCATCATACTTGGGCCACCTGCTTTAGAATTAAATTACATTTGAACTGAAGATAAAGATGTTGACGCTATGAGATCATGTCTGACACTTTGTTATTCAGAGTACCTTAACACTTCTGTATTGCATTTGTAGCCCTCTTTTTGAGGTTTTTACCCACACACCTCACAGATTAAAGTAATCTACATATAAATACTTTGTGGCAGCCAGATTGTGTTACAGTAGCAGCTCTGCTAATGGTGACTGTCTCTTTTTCAATGTCTTTCGTAATAGATATTGTGCAGATACACATTAGTGATCTGACAGTGAAGGACTATTTACACAGGCTCACAGACAAGCCTTTGCAGCGTAGCGTGCCAGTTGGTTAAAGATGAAATGGTAGGATATCCTTTTCAACAGATGATAGTCCTCACTTACATCATCTGTTTGGTAGACCACCTTACGTCAAAGTGCTGGCTGATCAGTGATGCTGACGCAGGATTTTGTAGTGATTGTTTCATTCTGGTGGGCTAAGAAATACTTGGATCATTGGGAACCAGTTACTTGTACTTTTTATAATGTTTTCACTATTTATACTCTGGTACTAGTATGAACTTTTTCTTTTTTTTTTTTCAGAAATACATCTGTAAAACTAAATAACTGGCTCTGCTTCTAAGTAAACCATGTGGTCAACTATGCGTCACATGGTACTTATAACTGCTTTTTTCTTGGCATTTGAGAAACTGTCAAGATTGTAATCATACGTAAACACAACATACTTATTGCAAAAGGACTTTAACACAACATTTACCAGGTTGTGTAATCATTGTGCTTTTGTGCCCCAAGAGAAATTCATTGTTGACGTTAATTGTGACATAAAATGATCTAATATTCCCTCTATTGCTCAATTCAATGACATCTTAAAGTCTCCTGCTGTCCGCTCTTGCCTTGCACCACTTCAGCAGTAGTAATATGAAGTATGCAGCCCTCAGTGGATAATAAGGAACTTTGTATTATATTGCTGGTGGTTTTGTTGTAATTAACCAGTAAAAAGCAAAGACTGATGTTTAAGGAATTTCACTATAGTGTTTCAGAGTCGGTCATGCCTTTATCTTCTATAGAAAGAGCCTAAAGTCTTTTTGTTATTCCCAGAAATGAGGACATTTTACTCTTTCTTTTGTGTAATTAAAGTAATAAAGGTAAAGACTCGGACCACTGAACACCTCATTTAGGCAGCTCTTAAATTTCTCTCTCTCTCTCTCTCTCTCTCTCTCTCTCTCTCTCTCTCTCTCTCTCTCTCTCTCTCTCTCTCTCTCTCTCTCTCTCTCTCAAAGACCACCGAAGAGCTGTGCTGCTACTGCTCACATCTACCGTTCTGTGCCTCGTCTTTGGATGGGTGTCTCTACAGGCAGCCTGCTGCGGCTTTAGCTCATTTATTATTCCAGCTGTGCTTTTATTAGTGATGTCAAGCTGCTCTGAGTCGCTCACAGAGTCATCCTTCTTTTTATAGTGTTATACATTAGTATCCAGAAGACTGGCTATTCATTTTTTTTTTCATTTGTACTTTGTTATAATTAAGGGTGTGACGGTTTTGTTGACCCAAGTCCAAAAATTGGTTCATTAGGTTGGTTTGAAAGTTATAAACTTGAAATTATGCTCTAGAGCAGTGGTTTTCAAACCCTGGGTTGTGACTCTCGGGTGGGTCGCGAGATTTAAAAAATGGGTCGCCAGGATGATTTAAGGAAAACGTATGTAACCAAGTTCAAGACTTGAGAAAGAAGCAACTAAATAACATAAACAACAAAACGAAAGTAACCGGCAGCCGCCTCGGGTCCGAATCAAATGTGTATTTGTGTTTGCACTCTGTTCTTGCAGCGTTGTACATTTGTAGCAAATCAGAGACATATGTTGATTTCTATAATGCAATGGCCAATCAGAGGAGTTTTAGTGAGTCAGAATCCACTCACCGCTCAGAACGCGAGTGTTCTTGTTCAGCCCACAGTTCTGGAAGCTCGCGACGCAAATCCTCTGATTATAATGTAGGTGATGTAAATAAGAGATTAATTGTGCTGTGTTGACAGATTGACTATAGAGGAATTAGAGATCACGATAAACTGAAATGAGTGACAGCTTTTTAAGGAAGCGCACTTTGCACGCTTTCTTTGCTGTATATAGCCTATTCTCCATTCAGAATTTGAATAAGTGTTGTAGTAGCCTACTTGTTTAAATCATGCTTTCAGCTGAAAATATTCAGTATCTAGAAGGAACAAACATATTCCTTGAACTATAACTTCCCGCTCATGTCCATGTCCTGCTCATGAATTCTTGCTAAATATGCAGTTATATTACGGGCTGTTGGCATGAATTGTACTCGTGATGGAGCGGTGGTGGAGTGCTCTCGGAGCGAGTGAAAACCAAGACGCTCTGACTTTTAAAAAATCCACTCCTCACTCCAGTCAAAATCACACCGCTCCCACACTGCTCCCACTCCGCTCCGCTCACATACTCTGATTGTAGATAAATTGTGTAATAAATTGTGATTCAGAACCAGCCGCTATCAAAATAATCTTGCTGTGGGCCGCCTGTTGCCGACCACTGTCCTATAGGTTCTGTACTGGAATTAGTCAAGTTGTTCACCTGTTTCGAGATTTCGGGTTTTTCGAGTCGTTCGTTCATCACGTAACAGCCCAATAAACTTAACCTATGCAGATGAACTAAGCAATTATTTTTCTGACTCAGACTGCATTGGTTAAAGGTGCGTTCACGCCATTTCGGAATTCCCGTAATTACGAGATATCAACTTGTAAAAAGCGTTTACGTCCTCGTAGAACTCGTAATTTTGCGCCGGCATTTTTCTCTGGTTCAGCGTTAGGTGCTGCGGTCCCGTGGTACAAGCAGGGTACAAGCTGTAGCTTTCAGAAAGCTCCCAGTTCACAAATTGAAATTACGAGTTCTACGAGGACATGAACGCTTTTTACAAGTTGGTATCCCGTAATTACGGGAATTCCGATATGGCGTGAATGCACCTTGAGTTTACGGGGCTGTCACGTGATGAACGAATGACTCAAACCCAAAGACTTGTCAGATAAGAGGTGAGGTGAGCTAATCATAGACTGAAGACCCAGGTAAACAATTAATTAATCTTTTCTGTTTCTTATAGCATTATAGTTTTGAATTGTTTGTAGTGTGATCAACGTTTGCGTAAGTAGTAGACGTGTTAGGAAAGTAACACGTAACATTTTAATTATATTTTGCTAAAATAGAATGAAATGACTCGAAAAGATTCGTTCATTTTGCTGAACGAGACACACAGGTCAGAGTCTGTAAAATGATCCGAACTTCCCATCACTATTGCACGTTAGTTACACCGCTCGATTTTTTTTTTATTTTGAGCGCAAATTGTAATAAGCATACATTAATCTTCAGCATGACACGGGCCACAAAATTAATGCAGACGGGCCGCCTTTTGAGTACCCTTTAGAGTTTGGAGTTCATCAGATGACACTTATTTTTTGCTTTTGTAATTATTGGTTAAGACCCCCATAAATAATTCCTTCAACTGAAGTTGAAAAAGTAGACCGATTTCATCCACTAATTTGTATTTTCATATATCAGATTCCAGGTGCATAAAGTCATAAATGGAAAGCAATGTCGACTTCCCCTGGGATGCTGACGGTAGTCAAAATATTACTTGTGTATGTTCTCACGATGCTGAGAGAGACCGACTCAATGAGGTCTGCTTTGAAGTCGGGTCTGGAGTGAAGGTACACACAGAGTTCCTCAAGAATCAGTGTCCTTCATCTTGTCTGGAAGCTTCTTGAAGGTTTAAAATCACCAAACTCTTGCATACATCTTATAGTACAACAGATAACAATTATGAAAACAAAATCACTTGCCAAGAAAGGTTATTGTGATTTAGTGAAACATGAAATTGGTGAATGATCAAGGGTACCTGTATTTTGAGCCAGTCATGATGAATGAGAGGTCAACATGGAAAAAAAGTGCCATTTTCTAAATGCATGTTATTGATTTTATTGTGAATGATTCATATATGAATAATTAAATTTTTAAAATTTTTACTTGAATTGTAATCAATGTCACAACTTGAAACAATTTCTCTTGCTAGACTTCCATCTTTTTCTCCGCTTAAACCCACCATCTGCCTACATCCAATCAATGACCAATGAATAAAACAAAATTCCTGCCCTACATTTTTCCTTTTTTGAAAATCAGTTTCACTCGAATGTCACACTGCAGAAGAAAATATCCGTGGCTACTATTGTTACGAACCCCACTTCTAAAATGCTCGTTCAGGGAGGGGGTTATGTAACATCAGAAGGACGCGCAAGACAGAAGTTCAATTTAACCATTTATTAATGGCCAAACAGCTCACGAGTCACATTAATCAATCGGCAACAGATATAATAAAGAATAGAATCAACTAAACTAACGTAAATCAATATAGAATAAACAAATAAAATCAACAGAAGATCAAAGAAAACACAAAAATAAACAGAGTAGGCACCGCTTATCAGCGGCTGACTTGACGATAAGACGCGCACGAAGCTCGCTGAAGGCGCTCTTCATCAGCGGTAGCTGGACGGCAGGAGCTTCTCAACAAGTGCGAGTCATGCTCATCAAAGAGCGTAGAAGTGACTGTGGCGGACATGCGCTGGAACAGGGAGAGCCAACAACACAACTGCAACTTCCACCTTATATACAGCCTAGAGCGTCCCTACTAAACAGGCGCAGGTGTGTAGGGGCGGAGCTCCACCTCGGAAAAACAGAACAAACCAAATCAGTACAAAAGTGAAAAGAAAACAAACAATAAATACTGATTCCACAAGGCTCAGGCCATAACACTATCCGCAACATAGAAAGGGGATCTTATTATTATTATTATTATTATTATTATTATTATTATTATTATTATTTTTGGCACCATATTATGCAAGTTTCCACCCATGGCACCGTCATTGTATTTTTGCAAGCAACAATGGTGTGCCAGTTCTAATGCCGTGGCGAAAGTTTGAGCAAAGCATGCTAACTGTTCTGTCTTTGGCTGCACTGACAAGCACACAACACTATTTAGAGTCCCAGCCTCAACGGAGACAAGAGCAGTGGATTTATTCATTTATTTACTGTACGCTGCTGCCACACATCTAATATAAACATGCAATTTCTTTCCCAACTGTTTACCTTCACAGACATAACTGACTATGTTTGTAACTTGTATGTTTTTAACAAACTTGTGTGAATTTGACAGTTTAAGCACAATAAGACATGAAAGAATGCTTAGTTTAGTTATTCACATGCCCTGTGACAGCTGCTTTCTGTGCATGTGCTTCGGATGTGTACGCTCAGAAAATCATATACCAGAAGTTTAAACAAATATGGTTTAAAATGCATGTTTTCAGAGCTTTAGGCATGATCATCAAAACCAAACAGCTGTGTTTTAACAGAGTATCAGAGGTACCAGCTGTAAAGGCACAGCCCTATTCTGGAAAAGGGGGCAGGAAACAGCAGCTCATTTGCATTTAAAGAGACATGCACACAAAAGCGTGTTTCTGCTTCCACTCAAAATAGGTGTTTTCAAAAGGATATACTAATTGATCTGTGATTCTGGGGACATCTGAGACTTATATTACATACTGTAAAAAGTCACATGATAGGTATCCTTTAAAGCTAAGTCACCCAATATAGATTTTATTTTAATTTTTTCTGCAAAGAAACTAACCATACACTATCTTAGTCTTGGGCTGATCTGGTGATTTAAAATGCTTTCCCTCCCATTTCCGAGCCCTGATACTGTTACCATAGCAACATGGGTTTTTCAGAGCGGCAGAAGTGTGCGGAGAGGAACAGAGGTGCCATTCTGGAAGGAGTGGGAGGGGTCAGCAGCTTGAGAAGTTGTTTCTTGGTGGTTGTTCTTCCCCAGGGTATGAAGCAGCTTTGTGATAATCATCTTGTCAACTTGGCATTCCAGTGAGCAGCGAGACCTCTTGGGGTGGGAATTTGTTTTGTGCAACCCCAAAGTACACACAAACAATATAAGTGTGTGTATATGTATATATAATGTTGCATTTCTCCCTCTTTGTGTGTGTATATTCACAGCATAGGACTAAGTGTCACCCACTGTGCTGTGCTGAGAACCTGGTATCTCACAAAATCAGGTTTAGATTGATATCAATCTTCAAACCAAATAAGAATACGGACTTATCTTTGGAAGCCCACTGCCTTTTCAACACACCAACATTTGGGGGATTTTCTTCTCTTCCTGACTGTTTCTGATTTTGTAAATCTGCTTGTTTTGAAGGGGTTTCTGTAATTGTATTCAATTTTGTGAATCCCAATTTAGTTCTGGTCTGAGTGAGTTTGGGTTTTGTCTGACCTCGGGCGGCGCTGCTCGTTCTTTGCCCCCCTCGGGGATCATGTGTTATCAGGTTCAGACCTCAGATATGCACCCTGGGTTATACTCCTTTAAAAGATGGATAGCACACACTATGAGGGAACTCAGGAAGTTTTGCTAAGGAAAAAGACAAAATGATCCACACATTATTAGCTCGAGTTTCCAAAAGATGGACTGCCAAAATGCTTGTCACTAACAATTTCTGCCCTTCCATCTGATACTTTTGCCCTGTTTGGAGACAGCCGAATTGTCTCTGTTATTCATTATGTTCATCAGCACTTCAGAGACATAGCCAGGTTTATTTTATTGAAGGACTATTTTATTTTATTTTATCTTATTTTATTGCAAAACTGAAAAATTAGATCTTTCTGGCTCTGTACTCAACCATGAATGTTTTGCTCTCTAGTGTCTAGAAGATATTTTCTAATATGGCATCCTAACTGAAGAGTGACTTGGGCTAACATAAATACTTCATATTTGTACTTTTGTCTGAGAACCATTGTTTCTTTGTAATTAGAAAAATCGGTTTTCTATCAATACAATTACATTTCTGCCATTTATTTTTTTTTTTTTTTTTTTTTTTTAAATGCTGACCTAGACACAGTGCATTGAGGCTGTCTTATCTGTGATGATACATGCCATAGATCGAGTGTCTTATGAGGCAGCATAACTTTTCTGCCTACTTTTCGGAACAACCTTTGCATTGTGAGCTTGCCAAAGATGCCTAAAAATGCTGTCTGAGTAGGCAGTTCAACTGGTGACGCACTCTCGCTCTGTAGTCTTTCTGGAGCCCTTGTGTCTGTAGACAGAGTTGGGGTGAGGCCTGTTACAGTATGGGTGAATTTAAACGGACGTTTCCACGCAGATAAATATAGACCCCCATCGTACAGTAGGCTAACACACAGTGAGAAAATGGACCACAGGGGACTGGTGTGTTTCTTACAGAAACATTACTCCTCAGCAGAGCCCATTTTCCTCCTAAAAATAAATCAGCTGCCATTTTGCTGGTCTTGTAAGACAAATTTATCAACGTTAGCAGCATATTTAAATGTCAGGCTTCTTAGTTCATTGAGTTTGTGCTTCATTGTCTATAAATATGATTTAAAATATACCATAAATATACCGGCTCGAAGACCTTTCCCTATTCCACCCACCGCTCTCTGTCCCACTTCACTTCCTGTCAGCTCTAAACTATTATATCTCAATAAAGGCACAAATGCCACAATAAAAAATTTTTTAAAAATGTTTTTTTACTTTTGTGCTGTAAAGTGATTTAACCTTTTTAATGTAATTATTTACATGATGTGGTGATTTATTAATCTAATTAATCACAAATTAATCGCACATCAAATTTGGCTGAGAAATTACTCCCAAAAGATAATTTAAAGTTATTGTTGTGTACGGTAAAGCATCAAATATGCATTACAAAAAATAGCTTCAGCAAGAAATATTTTGTTTGACTCATAAAATTTAATGGTTCACCCAATTCGTTTAAAACATGGATTAAGAACTGAAATGCTGCTGTGTGTTGCTCAGAGACTAACAATTCTACTTTGTTTTTATATTTTCGCTGGCAAAATTGAGCAAAATAACTAAATTCGTCTAAAATAACACAATTTTTTTTATTATTGATGTGAAATGGTTTTGATTTCAAATAGTCAGTTAAAAACTCTAATTGGTAGAGCACATTTGTGTGTGTTTTCAACAGACTTTTTCCTAAATAGAAAATAAAAAAGCATATTTCATATGTTTTGATGTTGTAGTGAAATGTGGTAAATTGTGTCTTACACATATTAAATGGCTGTAAAAGCAGGGAGAATGAGCAGTGTTTCACAGCATATCTGATCTTTGAAGTTAAAACGGGAGATGGCAAGGCTTTGAAGTGTATGTCAGGGTTTAAGAGCAGGAGTTTGAGTCAGGCTTGAAGTCCTCATAAATCACATGTAAACACTCCAGTGCTTTTTTCCTTTTCCTTTCTTCCCCTTTGTAGGTCAGGGTACCGAAGTGCTGTTACTCTTTCCTGTAATAAATGCTTTGAGGGGAGGAGGCCAGACATGTCTCATGATTTCAAGCACTATATATATATATATATGTGTGTATGTGTGTATGCATGCGTGTGTGTGTGTGTGTGTGTGTGTATGTACACACACAGCAGCCATACTCAGGAACTGACCTTTTGTTCATTGACTACAAATACTCCATTACTCATACTCTTTCTTGATTTCCAAGAAGACCAGGATCAACCCTTCCTCTTCCCTTCTCTTCTTATCTCTCTCCCCAGTTGGCTATAAAAACAGAGCTGATCCTCTCACTGCTCACAGGTCTGACAATGATGGTTCAATATCTCTTATTGACTTACTGTACTCCTGGTAGACTCTTATCATTGGCGCTGTGATACCATGATCTGATCTCTGCTGCTGCCACTAATTTCTCTGCACATCTCAGAGCCTCCATTTACAAACCAAATAGCAAAATCAATATCCAAAAGCAAATTCTCTTGTTTTTAAGCATTTTTGTTTCATCCATGTAAGGAATATTTTTGCCATTTCAGGTGCCTGTATTAAGCGTACTGCGAGTCACTTAAAGCATTAATGATGAACTTTTGAACTAAATGAACTTTTAATTTATTTTATTTTATAATGATCCATGAGCACATATATTTGAATTAGATATGGCTTGGGTCTATATAAAGATCTATTTTTACATTTTAGAGTTGATCTTTAAAAACACAAATTTGCTGTGTACACTGTTAAATATATTCCTAAGCAAATCTCTAAATGATTTTAAAAATATATACTGTGTAATATTGTGTTGCAGTGCTCTGAATTCACCTGTAGCATTTATTTTACTGTATTTATTTTAATATTTTTTATATTTGTCTCTTTTATTTTTTTTATTTTATTATTGCCAATTTATTGGGTATTGGCCATGATATAACTATATACCGTATTGTCCCGAATATAAGACGACCCTGATTATAAGAAGACCCCCCTTTTTCCAGATGTACCTGTTTTTTTTTTTTGTTTTTTTTTTCTCTCTCTGTAAAACACATTTATTCTTAAATTATTTTCATATTGCATATTTTTCCAATTCTAATTTTTGTTTTGAAAGTATGGTAAATACTGGTAAAATGTACCAACAATGACATTGGAAAATTTTGATATACCATTGAAATAACAGGTAGCCCATCTGAATTATATAACAATTAGGCTATCCAACTTATAGTAGCCTACCAAAATGTTATTATCAGTAGACTTGAAATCTTATTGTAGTCTTCAAATCTGGGTACTGTCTTCTGTTTTAAAATCACTTACAGAGGAAGTTTGGTCCCATCAGGCTAACATACAGTCACGATCATGCTGCTGTAAGCTTTTCTTTTTCATTTGTTTTCATTCGCGATCTTTACAACACACATTACATATTTCATGGCACACTCGTTTTAATGCGTTTTTGGCGCCACCTATTCTTGTGGGTGTATTATTGACATGTCAAAGGCTACTCTAGACCCTGAATATAAGACGACCGCGTTTTTTCAGATGTATTTCCAAGGAAAAAACATCGTCTTATATTCGGGTCAATACGGTAATATGATAATTATGTAATTAGTTTATTTTTCATGCATCCCTAGTACTAGTTAATCAACAAACAACATGGTCCTTTTTTAAACATTGAGATTTTGGTTTATAATGTAGTTTTAATTGTATTCCTATAGCTCAAACCGTATAGAATGGCGCAAGCAATGACAAAGTCATAGGTTCGATTCCTAGGAAAATCAAGAACTGATTAACAAAAAGTAGCTACAATTGGGTTAACAGTTGAGCTACTGTTTAATTCCTGTTGGTCAAGCAGTAGTATGGTGCTAGCAAAGAACTGATTAAAGGGTTACTCCACCACTGTAAAAGCTTCGTTTGTCTCTGGAACACAATTTTTAAGATATTTTGGATAAAAACCGGGAGGCTTGTGACTCCCATTGATATTACGGGTTTGGAACGACACGGAGGTCATTTATTAATGACAATTTTCATTTTGGGGTTGAGTAACCCTTTAAAAAAATATGATACTTTGAATGCAACATAAGTCACTTTCTGCCAAATGCATAAATGTAAATATGTAAAGGTTTGTTCAACAATATTTACCACTTTTCCCAGGCGCAGATGTATATTTCTTGAATGCATTGTGCTGTTTTAAACAGACACCTCATATTTTAATTCAGTATTGACGTGTCGGTCTTGCTCCAGTTAAGACAGGATGCTTTTTCCAGTAACATGTGTCGGAAAGTATTTCCATCCGGGTCCTCTCACCCTCACTTACCTGCCGCTCTGCTGATGTGATACAGGCCAGTGAACGCTCGCGTGTCTCTGCATGCAAGGAGTGGTGTGTGTTTGTCGGGGATGTGTGTTGTAGCTACCTTTTTAAATGGTTGGTGGTATTTGTATGATTGCTGTCAATGTGGCTGAGAATGTGACAGGAATTTCTCTTATTGGTTTATGATATAGTTGCACATATGACTTCATATTCATGAAAGTGGGATGTGAAAAATCTGTATGCCACCATGAGTGATATCTTCACCTCCCTCTCTCTCTTCCTCAGTGTTTGCTGTCTCAGCCAAAGTTCTGGGCAGTGGAAGTGACATCACTGTGCCTGAGGACTAAGCTGGAGAGAGGAAGCTCACGGAGAGTTGAACGTGCCATGATGCAGACACAGGTAAAGTACAATTCAGAACACACACGTTGGTCAAAAGTGACAATACAAACATTTATAATATTCCTACAGAAAAATTTCTATTTCAAATGAATGCTTTTCTTTTGAATGTTCTATTAATCAAAAATGCTGAAAGAAATGTTCACAAAAATATTTGTTTTCAACTATTTATAATAAGAAATGTTTCCTTAGCACCAAATCAGCATGTTAGAATGATTTTTGAATGATTATGTGACACTTAAGTAGTAATGCTTCTGAAAATTCACAGGAATAAATTTCCATTTTAAAATAGTTTACAATATTCACACAATATGCAAATAAATACAGCCTTAAAACATGAACAAATCTTACCAACCACTTCTGAATGGTAGTGTAAACCGTTTCATTCTAGGATCCAGAGACTCCGTAGTCATTGTTTTAGTCTGAGGCAGTAAGGAGTATACATTCTTCTCTTGAATATGAGCTGCAAAGGTAGTGATCGCTTCATTCAGTATGTTGATTCATACATTTACTGGCTTCAGTGTAATGATTCCAAAATTTTACAGCACCCAGAGAAATGAGATCCTAGATTTCCTTCTGTTGTTTTTGTTGCATTTGTATGTGTGCGCAAGAGAAATGGACAGATAAGCCCGAGGGAGGAGGATGCTTTGCCTTCCCTTTGGCTGCTTCCCGTTTCCTCTGTCATTTGTCATGACAGTTTGTGGCCATGTTTTACTGAGGAAAAGCCAGAACAGTAAAACCAGAGAAGTGCTGATATGTTCGGTGTGTATTCTTGTGTGTTTGTGTGTGTGTGGGGGGGGTTGGAGAATGGGATTTGTCGCCCTGTGCGGAAACAGGACAGCCTGGCTCTTCCTGTCCTTCTGATCAAATTTAATTTAGGCTTCCAATGTCTTTCTGAGTAGCAGAAAGACTTTTTTGACAGAAACTGGTTCATTTGTCCATTATTACAGTTTTATTAAATTTACTGTAATTTGTTCATTGTAGGACTGTGAATATAAATCCGTTCTCACCACGCAGACATTATATGGCTGTTCTGCTTTGAAAGTGGTTTACTGCTAAGGTTATGGTTTAAGTTATAGTCATCAGTCATATTTGAATGGCAAGGCTTCTTAAATGGTCTTAAATTAAAATCTAGTCAAGTGACAAATCTACATGTTTGTCTAAATCTAGTGTAATGAGAGACATTATTATTATTATTATTATTATTATTATTATTATTACCTATATTAAATTATAATACATTATTAATTTATTTATCCATTTATTATCATTAAACACCAAAATATAATAGAATTATTATACATTTATCCATTACTATTTATTATTATTATTATTATTATTATTATTATTATTATTATTATTATTACTAAAATGCCATTATTAGAATACATTATTTTGCCATTTATTTTTCGATTTCTCATTAAACACCCAAATATAATATAATTATTATGCATTTATCCATTATTTTATTTACTATTTTTTTATTATTATTATTAACAACTCTAGTAGGAAACACCAGATTATATGAATTATTATACGTTTTTCAATCCATTATTGTTGTTTTGTAGTACTAGTAGTGGGAGTAAAAAGTGAGTAAAAATATGAATGTAGTCTAGTGTGAAACACTAAATTATATATATTTTTTTTACTTGGTTCCTTTTATTGTTATCACTGTCTGCTGCTAACAAATAATAGATAAAGGAGTGTTGCTGTAGTTAAACTTTGTCCATTTGCTGTGGCTGATGATGACATCCCTCTTTTCGAGCTCAAGTGACGCCCATAGACATGGCCGTGAGTGCTGAGGGTGATCATCAGTTAAGAGCCTATAGAGCTGAAGGGTGAGATCAGACACTCTCTGTGTGAACATACGACTGATGGAAGGTCATTATCGAGCAGAGTTTGCTGTGAAACATTGCTCGCTACTCTTATTTTTTTTTTTTTGATTGCTTTCTTCCTTCCTTTAAGTTTTAAGAGTTTGCCCAGTGGAGCTGCTCTCTGACATCCCAAAACTCAATGTGACAGATCGTTGGGGGAGCCTGACTCTAGGAGGCCACCCTGAGGGGCAGGTTTGAGTCCGACAGGAGATCACAGCAAGTCACACAAACACCTGTCCATCACAGAGTTAGAGCAACATGAAGCGCCCAGCAAATCCCACTGCTGACACCGGTGAGTTCAGTCACCCTGAGAGTGATTCCGGCTGAGCAGAGTGACAGCACACTCTCAGATGAGTGAAGAAGCACGGAACACTTTAACAAAGTTAAAAAGATATGTGAGAGAGAGAGGAAAATGATGTAGAATGAAAGTCAGGTAGCGCTTTGTTGAAGTACAAACCCACACATATAGTTTATATACCTCTCTTTTCTCAAAAGTTTGTATGCCCTTTAGCCAAATATGGAATGTGTTTAGCACTTTCTTAAGAGTGATTTAAATTTAAAAAATAAGATCATAAAATTGTTTCAGTACTGCTCTGAAGAATCTATGTAACAGATGCACATATTCTACAAGACAAAATAATAACTTGATTTGTACAAATTGGCTTCTACAAAAGTTATCTTTACATATCTTTTGTTCTTAATATTGCGTGTTGCCTTAAGCAACAGTGACTTTGCAGTAATTTTGTTTCGATTCCGAACTGAAAGTGGTGGACGGGCAATATGGCTGCCCTTAGAAAAGTGGTGTTTTGGAGTCAAAGAATAGAGATAAAGCCCATGACTTTAGGCCAACAAACTGGGAAAAAAATAATCAGATGATTCTATTTTTTTTATTTTATGTTATTATTTTTTACTATTATTTGTTAACTTTCTTACCAGGTCATCAAACTTTCACAAGATTTTGATGTTTATAGTTTGTCTAATTTCATGATTAATATAAAATATGTTGCTATGTAATTAGTTAGTAGTTGGAAATAAATGATTTTGTGGCTTGCTCTTGATAACGGTCAAGATCTTGTGAGCTGATTTTATTACAATTTTGAGGGGGGAAAAAATTTTGAGGTGTTTTTTGGACCAAAGAGCTCATAAGTAGCAGGGAGGGAAAAAAATTGATGAGAGTTTGACTAAGAAATTCCTTAATAGATAAAGACGTTCTTCCGGCAAACCCTAATTTTATGGCAAGTTTAGCACTTTGGATTCCTTTAAAGGGATGGTTCACCCAAAAATGAAAATTCTGTCCAGGGATTGAAATGAACTTTTTCACTCACCAGCCAATTTGGTTGCTAAATTAAGTTACCTGCCATTCATAACTTCTACTAGCCAAAAAAAAAATAATAAAAAAAAAATACAGAAATAAACCAACAGCTTGAGGCTGTGACAATGCGACCGTTGGACATAATTTTGTGCCAGTACTAAGTGTGTGCGATATTGACACCCCCAAAAAAATCTCAATATTTTCTGGGATTTTATCGATAAAGATAATTAGACGATATTTTGCTGAGTGTGTTATTGTGCTGGTATCTTAAGGACTGCCGTGGACAGCTGACTCCTATAGTTTTTGATATTCTTCATTCTGTGTGGTGGTCATTTCACAGCAGTGATAGACATGAATCTTTTCCAATAAGTTTAAATTGATTTGAACCTTTTATGGGCATTTTTACCTTTTATGAAGCCATTTTTTCTAAAAGCGTGCATCATCTTTTGAGTCAAATTCTTACATTTTAATCAATCAATTATAGTAATAATACATTTAGGCTGTTACTAAACAAATGAAATCAGTATCAAGAAAATTCATCTTTGCAGAAGTTTATGGCATTTAGATGTATTTTCACATGTTAATGCAGCTCAGAGGGACATGGAATGCTTTAACCTGCAGTTACAAATACATAAAGTTTTGACATTTTAAACATGAAATGTTGAATACTGATATTTGAAATTATTTTTAAAATGAAAAGATACTTTAAATGTAAAATTAAAACCGCCAGTAGGTGGCAGCAAGTCACTGTTAATAAGTGAGTCATTGCGATTGAACCGAATCATTTAAACGGTTGATTCATTCAGAAACAAAACACTGTCATGTTGCTCAGAGACGCAAAACAGCGCTGTGGCTGTGTTTAGAATGTTTGTTTTTTGTTGGCGAAATAGAGCAAAAACCGGCAATATGGTGTCTAAAACGCAAGTCTCTTGATATTGCACTTGTTTATTGAACTGTTGTATAAAATCAATATCACATTTGTAACCATGCTGATTCTTTAAGAAAAAACAGCACTCTTCGTGTGATATTGATTTGATATTGATATGAATATATACATATTCTGCCCCTTTATCTTGAATTATGTGATCATTCTTACTGCATACTAATAGACTGAATCATGCAGTGAAAGAACACACTCTAAATGCGCACGCGTACTAGTTTATCACATAGTTGCGTATGCGTGCATTCTGTAGGTGTGTTTTGTTTGGTTTTTGCAATATACTCGATTAATGTCATAATGTCTCACGAGTTCAGTTTTTGCGCTAAACCTGTGCAGATTTGGCTTGCATGAACTTCCCCAAGAAATTAATGAGAGAACATAACTTACGAAAAGTAACCCGCCAAATTGGCTAGTGATTTTGAGGACGTTAACGTTACTTGCCACAGCTGAGTTGGCGGGTGTTAATTTCAAACCCTGATTCTGTCATTAATTACTCACTCTCGTGTTGTTCCAAACCTGCAAGACCTTTGTTCATCTTCAAGAAAACTAAATAAAATATTTTTGGTGAAATCCAAGAGCTTTCTGACCCTCCATATATAGCAATGCAGCCAAACACATTTAAGGCCCAGACTAAGGACATCGTTAAAATAATCAATGTGGCATCAGTGGTTCACCAGATTTTGTAAAATTGTTGAATAAAGTCATTATTTTGCTTTCTTTGTGCTCTTTTTGTAGCTTATAACATTAGTTGAACCACTGACTATTTTAACAATGTTCCTACTTCCTTTCTGGGCCTTGAACGTGTTAGCTATGTTGCTGTCTATGTAGGGTCAGAAAGATCTCAGATTTCAAAAATATTTTAATTTGTGTTCTTACAGGTTTGAAATGACATGAGGGTGAGTAATTAATGACAGAATTTTCATTTTTGGATGAACTATCCCTTTGATGACATGAATCTTTTATTGTCTGCAGACACAAGCCTCCTTTAATGGCAGAAGTTCTAGTTCTTGATTGGGTGAATTCCAGGAACATACTGAACATTCATAAATACTCATCAACTTCACATTTGATGTAATCAATTTAGACAGATTTTTGTTTTGTCTTGAATATTATTCTCTTTCCATCCTGAACAGTCGTGACATTTTGTGAATATCGCACGCACAGACTGTTATCTCCTCCGTCTCACTGTGGTTCGAGTTTCACAGCGGTACTTGACAAACTTCATTTCCTCTGCCTCCTCTGGCCTTTCTTCTGAGATCAAGAGCGCAGAGTATGTATTCAGAAATGGCAGAGAGGCACTTTGCCTATGTGCTTGGCATTTTTCTCACAGTTTAGAGCAGCTGGTATCTAGGCCACGGAGTGGGCCAGGACTTTAGAAAACTTCTTATTCCCTTTGTATATTCAGAATGGCAGAGTCTGGTGCATTGTTGGATTAGAGGTGCTCTTTGTGACTGCACAATTTGCCTATGTTGGCCTTACACCACGCGCCATCGACTTAATTTTCATTTAGGACTCCGATCAGGCCCTGGATGAAGTAGATTTCTCCGAACGTAAAATTCAATTTCAGTGCTTAATCAATAATATCCCTGAAATAGAAGTTGGCAGCTTGGGTTTTTGGTATGGATTTAGTCTTCTCATGGCAACTTTGGGGGGGGAAAAAAACAGAGACTTCAGCACATGTGACTTAAGGTATTTTTGGAGCAGAAACACAGTTTTGTTTTAAAGTAATTCACCAGAGAGAATTATAATAATAATAATAATAATAATAATAATTATTATTATTATTATTATTATTATTATTATTATTATTATTATTATTATTATTATTATAATTTACATCAGATGCACACTGCAGTGAATGTATGACGTGGCTCTGACTAAACACAAAGCTTAATTTTAGTTAAGTCTGTTTTTAGTTTGGTTGTGATCAGAAATTGTCCAGTGTACTGGGATATGTTGTGTCTATACACCAAAAATATAATTTACAATTATAATATTATATTGTATTATGTTGTTTGTACCAGCATATATTATATTATATTCACTAGCATATTTATGGTCTCAGAGCTACCCAGTCATGGACAAAAAAGCCTCATAACTCTAATTTGGATTTTAATTGGGTCTTTAAAAAGTGCAACTAGATTAGTTTTACTAATATGAAGTGCTAAAGCAGTTATTGTTGTTCTACTTAAATGCTAGATTGCATTTGAATTGCTGTGAATGGATTTTGACTTTCCATAGGGGTTTTTCTTTTCCTCCTCTCTTCAAGTATGCTGAGTCATGAAGTATGCTCAGTGATGTCATTTCCTCCCGCCACTGTATTTGGCTCTTGGAGTTCCTCCATGGAAAGGTTTACGTGTAATTCAAACTAAATGGCCAAACTGTTAACTGTGGGGGAGTTTGCTTTGCCCCATTTTGTCAAAGGCTTGAGTAGAAAGAGCTAAAGAGCTTTTTTTTTTTTTTTAAGTCATCGCTTAGTCACTTTTGAGTTTTCTGACATTTAAAATCAATTATAAACCTACTAGATATATCTATACTTACATCCACAGTTTCAGTGGCTTGTTCCAGTCTCTGTAATTCTGTTAGTTATTACTGTGCGTTTCAGTTTTTGGGCACTGTTTGCGTGCAGTGCATTACTTATTGTTTTTTTCCTTTACCGCCAGCACCCACTGAAAACTGATTAAAGGTCTTAAAGCTCCTCTAAGATGTTTTTAGTTGTTTGTTCTTTCTTTTAATAAAAGGAATATGTATACTGGGTACACCTTAAAATACAATCTGGGATTTTAGATTGAAATGTTATAATTATATAATTTAATATATATGTAACTTATATATATTTTATTGTTTTTATATCATCTTATATCAAAACTCATTGGCTTACAACAGTAGAATAAAAGAAATAATCATTATTTAATTTGTGAGAGAAATACTGTTTAAAATATTCGAATTTTCAAAGAGAAATTGTAAAAAGTAGATTGTGATGCACTTTCTAATAGACATCTCAGTAATGTGCATATTTACTGGCCAGCCGTGGTGTCCTTCCACGTCAGAATTCATTTTTCAACTGCTCCCTCAACCCTTCCTGATCGGTAGATTAGCATTTATAAATTTGAGGCATTTTCCAGCCCTGGAAATGCTAAATAAGTAATTAGTTATCTGCTACCCGCAGACAGGCTTTGCCATCCTCCATAGAAACTGATCGTATCTACTCAGTCGGAAGTTTTATTTCCAGATGAGTTTCTTCCTAAGTGGAACCCCCAACTGGAGCTGGAAAATTGCATCTTTATTGCATTTTGTCATCAGTTTACGAAATGCTTTTTCTGGAATATGTAAGACTTTACTTTTGCTTGATTCTGAAATGTTCTGGAACTCAAATGTTTCAGACATCAGTTCCACATGAAGTTATTTACAGCATTGTGAGGGGAGTATGGCGCAGTATGGCACAGTTTTCCTGTCTTCGCTTCATACTGGTGCTGGTTGCAGTCCGTATGTTCATAATGATTGACAGCTGGGGGTGTCAATCAAAGATTTAATGACCAAAGACGGCATTGTGTCTACGATCATTTTCAGTCTGTTATTCTGCAGACAAGGATGCTTCTAATTTGCGTTTGCAGTCTTTTTTGCATGTTGCACAGCTGCGTTGTGTTATTTTGTTTTGTCTTATTGCTTTTTGAAATATTGAAATATGGTTTGTGAACAGAATGAGTGTTGATCTTCTCACTAGAGTCTCAAACAGCAGGCCTGCACATGCTTTAACTGAGTTTACGCAGCAGTCAAACCCTGTAGCGTTTCTCTGTGGAGAGCAGAGAGGCATCTTTCAAAAAAATTTGAATAAAGATCCTGTCATTTTGGCATGTGCTGGCAGATCTATTTGTTATTGCCATCATTCTTGGAATTTGTGATTTTGATTTTTCTTTCTTCTTGATCACTTTTTTGCAATCTTGTTACTGATTTAGGTCTGTGGTGAGCAGTAAATCAAAGCTTAATGAGTCACTGGAATAGTTTTTAAATTGTTTTCCCCACAATGCGTCTTAATTGCTTAACGTTTTCACACATCACACCAAACTTTAAGCACATTAAAAATGCTCTTTATATTAATGTCTGTAATACCTGGAGAGAGATCTCTGTTAACATTTGTCTTAAAGGCAGCTGCTCGGCTGTTGCGGGACCCTCTGGAAGTTCATGATTTGAAATCTTTGCTCGTGGCTTCTCAGTTCTATGAACTACCTTGTTTTCTTGTAGCAAACTCTGAGGAAAATCTGTGTTATTTCAACATAGAAGAGAAAAAATGTCATTAGTAAAAGCAGCAATGGTTGAAAAATGACTGGAAGTGTTCTTAACGTCATTTTGTTCTCTTTCAGACCTTGGTGGATTTCTTTATTGAGAAGAACTGTCCCGTCACTGAGAGACTCAAGATGTTCTACACCTGCCGGGCACCACCTCTTTGGGATCTACAGGTGAACTAAATTCCTGTTTGTTTATATAAAACTTCTGTTTTTTTTTTTTTAAATGATCATGCTTTAGAAACGCTCATTATGTTTTTGATACCCTTTTATAGCACGTTTTATAGCATATTACACACACTTACACACTGTACCGTTTATATGAATGGGGGCTTTCCATAAACCTCCTTTAAATGCACAAATTTGTTAAAGTAATTGTATTCTATTTATTTATAGATTTTAATATATATAATGTTTGTTTTTAGATTTACATTTATTTATGAGACTGTTCTTTTTGAGGATGACACAAAAGTCAGTCAAAATACAATCATGTGTTGAATGTCGACCAAGATAGAAGTTCCTGTGATGAACATACAAAATATGTATAATCAGTCTCTCAAAATAATAAATATACTAAATTTCCAGTGCTAAAATAGGAAGATATCCTTCCTGAGGTCTGGAGAGCTTAATAAAAAGACTGTACAAATGAAAACACGAATGAATGAATGTGAATGATTAAACAAAACTGTGTAGTTGATGGTGTGTGTGTGCTTAAAAGTGCACAAGAAAATTTTGGTCTGAGAACCCATTTTACCCTTGATTGAGCCCCCCCCCCCTCATTTTCTCCTCTTTTATTATGTCTGAGTTTATTCATATAATTCATATTATAAAGCGAGATTACCTGAGTTAATTTGAAACGGAAATGATTGACTCATTTGTTGGTGCCTAAATTGATTTGCTTGCATATTTTCTCTCATTACCCAGACGCACAACTGCATTGAGCTAATCACCTCAAATGAGCGTGGGCAGCCGTTATTTATCTATCTACTTCTCACAAACCCATTTCAGTAAACACAACAGCTGGGTTATACAGCCAGTGTTGCGTCAATAAGAGCTTTGGCAGATAGAATATGAAATTCATTTCCCCTACACGGCGAGGGCATCCAGGGATATGAGACGACGAGTTCATTTTGACAGTGTCTGTCAGGTAATAGAGCAACCTGTAACTCTCCTTTCCTGCCTGATTGGGCAATAATGCAACTAATGAAAAGCAAACAAATGTTGTCTGAAGAGAGAGGTTGTTAAACAAGTGAATAAATCAGAGAGAAACAAAACGATGTATGGAGGAGAACAACAAATTGTAACAGGCCAGCATGGATGAAGGGTTTCAAAAGAAAAGGAATGAAATGACTGAATAGAAAAAGAGAGTGAGTGGGTGGAGGGAGAGATGGATAGATGAAAAGAAGGGAGGGCTGATGTGATCAGTCCTGTGGATGACATTGCTCGCGCTCTGTGTAATAACAGTGAACAGCAATAAAGCTGGAATTGAAGTCGCTTCTATTGCTGGCAGGGGAATAGAATGCTGCAAAACTGCAAGCGAGAAAGAGAGAGACGAGAGCAGCATGCAGCCAGAGAAAAGTGTGTGTGTGTGTCGGGGTAAAGAGACAGCAGAGCGTTGGAGGGCATAAAGGTTTTTTTGTTTGTTTTTTTTGGGAACAGATTTCAGAAATTGTTGGATTTGCTTTCAGCCTGAATCATTTTGGCATGTGTATGAATCAGGAAAGTGTTCACTGTGGCAGTTTTGTTGGAGATGAAATGAAAAGACAGAAAAGTTGCACAAATGGGCTCCCAATGCCTTTTCTTTCTCTCTCACTTTTACTTTTATTCTGTCTCTGTATGTCAGTTTTTTTTTTTATTTAGTGTGTTTTATTGGCAAGACAAAAACTGTGAATTTTTTTTATTGCTAAAACATTTGCTGTCGTAAAATGAAACTGTACAATGTAAATTAAAATAACAGTAGATTAAATAAAATGTAAATAATTTAATAATTGTCCGTTCGCAAAGAGCTTGATTAACAGGCGATCTGACCAATCAGAACACGGATGTTATGTGCCGCCGCTGCTATCCGCCATCTTGCCTGACAGCTACGGCCAGTCTCCATAGAAATCCATGTTAAAACGGGGTAAAAAAGATCGACTGAATTTAAACTTTTTCAATATAACTAAATATAAAAATGTGCGGAAGGTTAAGTTGGGCTGTTGTTGGCTGCCACGGTAACGGCAATAAGCTAAGGTATTCCTTTAAAGTACTTGTTTTGCGTACCAGAAAATCTGTCATGTCCGGCGCTGTATGCAACTGTGGTCAGGCCTGCCTCCACTTTGAAAAACACGGTCATTCTAGCCGCCACGTTGTTTTTTGGTGCGTGCATATACTAGACATTACGGTAATAGCATGTAAAAACTCAAATCAAAGGAAAAGCGAACTGGGGCATTCATTTGAGCCAGTTTCTCTGTCAATAATGAATACACTAATAAATAAATAAATAAGTAAATAAAATCAATGAATTTAAAATAATACAAATGTTTAAAAAACAGTCTGATAAAATGAAAATAACTTCAAATGAGAAATGACAAAATAAGTCATAAACTTGCATATAACCACATTTATCTGTAAATTCACATAGTTATAAAAAGAAAACTCCCTGTTTCCACACACCACTTTCAAGTCAGATTGACAGTTCACTACCCCAGTGTATCACTCAACCAGTTTCAGGACTGTCTGATGTTGCCTTACAAAATAAAAGCCCTCCAAAAACCCATATATGACCCGTTTTTTCTTTGATTTTGGATAGCTCTAAAAAGGAAATTCCCTGTTTCCACAGACCAGTTTCAATTCAGATTAATAGTCCACTACACTAGGGTGTCACTCAGCCAGTTTCAAGACGATCCTATGTTGCATTACATAATAAAAGCCCTCCGAAAACTCATTCTACTTGTTCTGCCTGTGATTTTGGATGGCTCTAAAAAGAAAACGCCGTTTCCACAGACCAGTTTCACTTCGGAGTGTTGGTACACCTGCTCAGAGAGTCACTCGCACAGTGTCAGGACTATTTTATGTGTCATTCCAAAATAAAAGCCCCCTAAAATCTCATATTTAAACTGCCTTGTCTACACTCTAAAAAAGGCTGGGTTAAATACAACCAAGTGCTGGGTAATTATTGGACAGAACACATGCTGGATTGTTTTCAACCAACAATTGGGTTAAATGTTTAACCCAACCTTCTGGGCAGTAACCCAACCTCTGGGTCTAAACAACCCAATCTCTGGGTTCTCCCATATTTTACCCAGCGCTGGGTTGTATTTAACCCAGCATTTTTTAGAGTGTGTCTATTTGGATTGGTTTAAAAAGGAAACTCCCTGTTTCCACAGACCACTTTCACTTCAGATAACCAGTACACCACCTCAGTGTCGCTCCCACAATGTCAGGATTATCTGGTGCAATATTACAAATTGAAGTCCTTCCACAAACCATTTTCACTTCAGACTGATAGCACATCACCTCAGAATATCACTCACACAATATCAGGACTTTCTAATGATTCAGATAAGTAGAAAAGAGTATCTCCTTGTTTACACAGACTACATTCACTTCAGATTGATGGTACGCCTTCTCATAGTATCATTTACACTACTTTAGGACTGTGTAGACAAAACGGCGTATATACAAGTTTTGGCGGGCTCTTATTTTGGAATTCCACATCAGACAGTCCTGAAATGATGTAAGTGACAATGTGAGAAAGTGTACTTTTAATCTGAGGGGAAACTAGTATGTGGAAATCAGAAGTTTCTTTTTTTATACCAATCTGAAATCACAGACAAAACTAAATTTAATTTTGAGTTTTTGGAAGGCTTTCATTTTGGAATTACACACCATATAGTCCTACCATTGCATAAGTGACACTCTGGGTTGGTGTGCTGTCAATCTGAAGTGAAAATAGTCTATGGAAACAGGGACTTTTCTTTTTAAAGCTATCTGAGAATATGGGATATATAGGTTATTTGCACGTTTTTTTGTAATGCAACATCAGACAGTCCTGGCATTGGCCTAGTGATGAACTGTCAATCTAAATTGAAATTGGTCTGTGGAAACAGGGAGTTTCCTTTTTAGAGCTATCCAAAATCAAAGACAAAACAGGTTATATATGAGATTTAGATGGCTTTTATTTTGTAATGCAACATCAGACAGTCATGATATTGGCTGAGTGACACTCTGGGGTGGTGGACTGAATCTGAATGGAAACTGGTCTATGGAAACAGGGAGTTTTCGTTTTGAAGCTATCCAAATAAAAAAAATAAAAACTGGTTATATATGACACACAGAGAGCTTTTATTATATAATGCAACATCAGACAGTCCTGAAATTGGGGGATTGAAACTCTGTGATGGTGAACCATCAATCTGAAGTGAAACTGCTGTATGGAAACCAGGACTTTTTTTTTTTTTTTAAAGAGCTATCCGAAAATATGGGAAATACAGATTATATGCAAGTTTTTGGAGGGCTTATATTTTGTAATGCAACATCAAACAGTACTGGTATTGGCCCAGTGACACTCTGGGGTGGTGGACTGTCAATCTGAATTGAAATAGATCTGTGGAAACAGGGAGTTTCCTTTTTAGAGCTATCCAAAATCAAAGACAAAACTGGTCATATGAGTTTTTGGACGACTTTTATTTTGTAATGCAACATCAGATAGTCTTAACTGGTTGACTGACACCCTGGGGTAGTGGACTATTAATCTGAATTGAAACTGGTTTGTGGAAACGGAGTTTCTTTTTTAGAGCTATCCAAAATCAAAGACAAAATTGGTCATATAGGAAATCAGACAGTCCTGACATTGGGCAAATGTCTTTCTGGAGTGGTGTACTGTTAATGAAAAGTGAAACTTTTTTTTTGTTGAAACGGAGTTTTCTTTGTGAATTTACAGATAAATATGTTTGTTAATGAAAGGCTTTTATTTTGATATTTCTCATCGGATGGTTATTTTCATATTATTTGGAAATTCTACTTTTAATATTACTCAACATTTGAAGTCATTTTCATTTTATCAGACCGTTTTTAAAAAATTTTATTTAAAATGCATTCATGCATGAATGCATGAATGCATGAATGAATGAATGAGAAACTGACTTAATAAAGGAAAACTCAGATCAAAGGAAAAGTGATCTCTGGCATTCATTTATTCATTATTGACAGAGAAACTGGCTTAATAAATGAATGCCAGAGATCGCTTTTCCTTTGATCTGAGTTTTTACACGCCATTACCACAACGCCTAGTATATGCGCGCACCACAAAATAACGTGGTGGCTAGAATGACCGTGTTTTTCAAAGTGGAGGCTGGCCTGACCGCAGTTGTAGAGTCTGAAATAATAAAATATTGTGTTTAAAACGTGCGCTCTGATCATTTTGTGGACAAAATCCCGTGAACTTCGCCCCGAATGGGAGCTTTATATGCGCATGTGCGCTCATCTGTTTTCAATGCAGCTCTCCTTGCGTCGCTTCATGTCATCTTCCCACTCATTAAAATATGACGCAATGTACTTTTTTAAAAACAATTTTTATAGGTTTCACGTTATATTGTGGGCACGGAAAATATGTATATGCGCATGCCCAGTAGCCGCAGCTGTTTCCCGTCTAACCACAAATCAGACAGAGTACATTAATTTCGGTGGACTTAAACTTTAAAAACGGTGTGTTCTGCGGTTGAAATAAAACACTTTCGGATGTTTATTCATGTTCATTTCGTGCTTTTAAGTAAATATGAAAAGACGATCGGTTCACATCTTTGAACTGAGGCAATACAGTGAGCTGTCACAACACATTGAAGAGCCACAAAACGGTGTTTATTGTTTGAATTTCTTTAAAAATTTCTGACTTTAAAAGCTGAGGGTCCTGAGACCTTGTTTCATATCAGAAGTAATCTGCTCTGTCTTCTCTGTCAGTATGTTGTCAGTTTCCTCTTGCTCTGCGATGTATTTTTCACTGCGTGAGAGTGCCATTGTTTGTCGGTCATGGCAACATTAACTAAGGGTGGGCGGGTTTTGCGAACGGTCAATTGAATCATTTTAATAATTTAATTAAGAAAATATAAAATAATAGTATTATGCATGTATGCAGAGGTGGTTAGTAACGAGTTACATTTACTTGAGTAAATGTTTTGGGTAACCTAATACTTTTAGAGTATATTTAAAAATGAGTACTTTTACTCAAGTACATTTTTAGTGAAAAAAACGGTACTTTTACTTCGTTACTGTGGGCGACGCTCCTCTCCTTACTTTATCTTAATGCAATACAAGTTAAAAATCCTTCAATTTATTCCAAAAGTCTACTTTTTTTCTGGGCAATGAGCGATGCCCGTTTGCGAATGATTCATTCTTTTGAGTCAATTCTGTTCGAAGGTAGATCAAACCAGTTGGCAGACCAGTGAATTGGTTCGCGAATCAGTTTGAATGATTCGTTCAGTTCCCTGCCGCACGCGCCGAGTCGTCTGAAGTGGTTCTCACTCAGAGTTGTAACATCAAGAGCTTTGAAGACGTGGCTTTGGATCTACAGTCAGTCGAAAGCAAATCTGCAAAGGCTATGGTTTGCTAGCTATGAAGATCTTTATTAGATGAACACCGCGTGTGCTGTCGGTTCCACAGGTATAGATTTGATTACAGTACACGATACCATGACATTACCAGTTTGTTGTACATGTACCTTACACATTAAATACAATGTATAGAATTTGTATCAGCTGTTACTCCAGTTTTCAGAGTCATATGATCCTTCAGAAATCATTCAAATATATTGATTTTATTACCAGTGTTGTTGAAAAAAAACAAAAAAAAAAACAGCATATGCTGGTTAGGTATGTATTGAAGCTGGGATGCTGGTTTATGCTGGTCATGTGCTGGTCTTATGCTGGTCATGTGCTGGTCTTATGCTGGTCATGTGCTGGTCTTGAGCTGGTCGGACCAGCTTAGGACCAGCTTAAACCAGCTAAGGGCCAGCTTAAATCAGCTCAAACCAGCATCCCATGCTGCAAAACAGCATCCCATGCTTCAAAACATACCATTCCAGCATACGCTGTTTTTTTCAACAGGGAACAGTTTTGCTGCTTAATATTTTTTGGAACCTTTTGGAAGCCATTCCTGCTTGCAGATCCTCTCCAGTTCTGTCAGGTTGGATGGTAAACGTTGGTGGACAGCCATTTTTAGGTCTCTTCAGAGATGCTCAATTGGGTTTAAGTCAGGGCTCTGGCTGGGACATTCAAGAACAGTCACAGAGTTGTTGTGAAGCCACTCCTTCGTTATTTTAGCTGTGTGCTTAGGGTCATTGTCTTGTTGGAAGGTAAACCTTCGGCCCAGTCTGAGGTCCTGAGCACTCTGGAGAAGGTTTTCGTCCAGGATATCCCTGTAATTGGCCGCATTCATCTTTCCCTCAATTGCAACCAGTCATCCTGTCCTTGCAGCTGAAAAACACCCCCACAGCATGATGCTGCCACCACCATGCTTCACTGTTGGGACTGTATTGGACAGGTGATGAGCAGTGCTTGGTTTTCTCCACACATACCGCTTAGAATTAAGGCCAAAAAGTTCTATCTTGGTCTCATCAGACCAGAGAATCTTATTTCTCACCATCTTGGAGTCCTCCATGCGGGCTTTCATGTGTCTTGCACTGAGGAGAGGCTTCCGTCGGGCCACTCTGCCATAAAGCCCCGACTAGTGGAGGGCTGCAGTGATGGTTGACTTTCTACAACTTTCTTCCATCTCCCGACTGCATCTCTGGAGCTCAGCCACAGTGATCTTTGGGTTGTTCTTTACCTCTCTCACCAAGGCTCTTGGAAGGGTTCTAGGAAGGGTTCTGGTCGTCCCAAACGTCTTCCATTTAAGGATTATGGAGGCCACTGTGCTCTTAGGAACTTTAAGTGCAGCAGAAATTTTTTTGTAACCATGGCCAGATCTGTGCCTTGCCACAATTCTGTCTCTGAGCTCTTCAGGCAGTTCCTTTGACCTCATGATTCTCATTTGCTCTGACATGCACTGTGAGCTGTAAGGTCTTATATAGACAGGTGTGTTGCTTTCCTAATCAAGTCCAATCAGTATAATCAAACACAGCTGGACTCAAATGAAGGTGTAGAACCATCTCAAGGATGATCAGAAGAAATGGACAGCACCTGAGTTAAATATATGAGTGTCACAGCAAAGGGTCTGAATACTTAGGACCATGTGATATTTCAGTTTTTCTTTTTTAATAAATCTGCAAAAATGTCAGCAATTCTGTGTTTTTCTGTCAATATGTGTATTTATATTAATCGGAGCTCTCTCGCTCTCTCTCTGTGTGTTCTGTGTGTTTCTGTTTCTCTTTTTCTCTGTATTAGTTAGTAGCATCACGTTTTGTCTCCTGGCTGATAGGTCACATGATCTTTGGCAGCCCCACTGGTGTGTATATCTAGATTTATAGGTACCCATAATGCCTGTGGGACGTGATATGCCACTAAAAGCGGGTTAGGAGGTGGGGGGGATTGTCATGGGACCGAAAGGTGAAGGAGAAATTGAGCCGGAATTGAGCATTTCCTGGTGCTGAACCGCTCGCAGCTACGTGTCTGTGATGTCTCGCTGATATCCGAGGTCGAGGGTGACGTCGGTTCAATGTGTGTTTACTCTCCACAAATACAGCAGTTTTATACATCGCCATCATAAACTTCAGTAGATGATCTCCACTGGGGGCGGTGCACATCTCTGTATGTTTATTGTAAGAAATACATGGACTTGCAATGGACACAGCCTACGACTCTTCATCCTTTTTTGGCACTTCATCCATCCGTTCTCAAATGGTCTGTGAATGACAGAAAGAGTGTAAATACGTTTAACCAGTAGCATTCATCAGAGGGTCATTAATAGCACAGATGTATATATAGCTGCTGCCTGTGATGCATGACAGGGGTGATCGCTGGCCATCCGTGAAATGCATCCTTTCAGAAAGAGGGTGAGAGAGAAAAAAGACAGAAAATGAGAGAGAGGATGGTGTGTGAGATGGAGAGAAGCAATGTGTGTCCTTAGGAAGGTGTAGAGAAGTGTAAGTGACCTCCAGAAGTATTATAGAAGAATTATTTTTAATTACATTTTTTTTATTTTTGTCTAAAACACTGTCCAATTATGTCATAACTATAAATGAAGATATGTACCCACCCATAATGTTACTCTTTCACTTTTTTTTGGTGAAACAAAATTCCATAAATGTAAAATGTATTTCTAATGTATCCAGTGTCGTGATTTGCATTCAAGGTAAATAAATATAGTGTATATTATACATATAATGTAAAAAAATTCAATAAAAGCCAGAAGGGGGTAATTGCCACTGTTGCCCCCTAATAAACTGGCTTATGATGCCCCTGGTGATATCTGTAATTTAACTGAAGTGCCAAAATAAACCAAAGTGAAATGAAAATCACTAAACGTGTTCCTTTTTATTTGTATATTTTTGGCTGTGTCCACATGCTAAATATATATTTTCAAGTGTCTCCCACATGCTGTGTGTATTTAGAGGCAGGTGGGCCATATGTTGACTGATCTTGGCTCGCTGTTTGTGTGTCTGTGTGTGTTTAGAGGCAGTTGGCGAGTCTCTTGACTGATTTGGGCCTGACGAGTTCTGCGCTGCTAATCTACGAACGACTGGAACTCTGGGAGGATGCAGTTGTCTGCCTGGAGAGGATGGGACAGCACGGCAAGGTTTGCTACTCATGTGTTTTGTTAAAGAATACTTCAAACTATTAAAACAATGGGTGAGCCAGTGTTGCTGTGTTGGGCTGGTCAGTATGTTCAAATATCGTTTTGATAGTCTCACAGTATTTACTCTTCGGGGAAATCAACCTACAAATGACATGCTTGTACTTGTCTCTAAATATTAAGCTGGTATAAGAGAAAGTGACTTCTGTAAAAGATTTTCAAGAGGGATTTATTGCTGCTTTTTCCTCTTGCCACATCCATCTCTTCCCTTTGTCCTCTCTATGTCTCCTGCTCTCTTCTTCTTTCCTTTCTATATGAGCTCCTGTCAGCATGCTCTAACAACACGTCTCTCTCTCTCACTGTGTGTGTTAGTGCAGATTTCTGGGAGCCATTTCACAGCTTTATTAAGTTACCATCCACTTTGTGTATCAATCAGATTATAGGGTACATCTGAGGTCAATAAAACCAGCCAATCGCCCCCAATCTGAGCTGTAATATTATAAAAATGTACTGACATCCACTCCACTGTAGTATCTACCTTTCCCTGCACTCATATTAAAGTTTAATGCCATAAACTGCAGGTATGTGTAGAAAAGAAAGTAAAAGACAGAATACCGAGACGGGTGAAAGGGAGTGATGCTTCATATGAAAGGAAAGAAATGAGAAAATCAGTGAAATGTGTGAAGCAGTTGAGAAAGTGAGGCGCATACACAAATCAGCTAGACTGGAGTGGGGAGAAGTGCTTTGCTTTGAGTTTTGCTGTTGGTTTAATCCGTGAGATTCTGTGTTCGTTAAATGAGGGAACATCTTCAGAGCACGAGGGACGTGTACTGATGTTTATTTGATTTGGGTTAAATTTATTGTACCACATGAGCTTGCATGAGTAGTTGATTGCTGTTGGAATTTACTGTTTGGAGGCTCTTTCCATGAATAATTTTACACTATTTTTACTTTGTATTATAATTATTGCTTTACACTTTATTTTTCAATACCATTAATGTATCTACAGTAAATCCAATTCTTTTGCATTGACCACTGTTAGTTGACTGTTATCTAATGTGAATTTGTAGTCGCAAAAAACATTAACTTTTTTTTTGGGGGGGGGGGCATTTTGCCTTTTTATTAAGATAGGATAGTGTTGAATTAACAGGAAGCAAAGTGGGAGAGAGGGGGATCGGAAAAGGTCCTCAAGCTGGGGTTTTCGAACTTGGGATGCAACGGTGTTATATATTGGCACACTGCACACTAGGCTACTGGTGCCAACAAGTTTGTAGTTTTTAGTTATTTTATAAGTTGTCTGTTCAGTTTTGATGCTAGAAAACAACAGTCACTCAAATCAGAGTTAAAACTGTTTTTGGATACATCCCACATTTTGATAACGGGATGCAAAAATTCCACTTCTTGTTTGAAATGAATAGGAGATCAAGCTAAATATTATATGTGCTGCTTTATCTTTTGAGGTTGAATATGAATATTTTCTAAAGGCATGTTTTTCATGACCTTTTGTTGAAACCCCCCCCAACACCACCAACTTTTTTTCCCTGTTCATAGAAAGTGCCTAAAAACATTTGCCATTCTAAGTTAAGAAAACAGTTGGTGACAAAACACTTTATATTAGAACTAAAGGTTTTTTACTTTAACTACAGGATTAGGTGTTTCTTACAGTTAAGCCCAGAGAATTTACCATGGTAAACTTACTTTTTGGCACTAGAATTTTTCAGTTTCCTTTCTGAAATTCCCAACCTGTTATAAGCAGTGAAACTGATGACCTTGCCCCTGATTAGCATCTATTGGCTCGTTTCCACTGAGCGGTACAGTAGGGCTGTCGCGGTTAAGGAATTTCCCTTGCGGTAATTTTGAGTGGCTTAATAGCGCGGTATGCGGTATTACCGCATATATATATAATCTGTGTGTGTATGTGTTACGATGT
This sequence comes from Onychostoma macrolepis, assembly GCF_012432095.1. NCBI lineage: Eukaryota > Metazoa > Chordata > Actinopteri > Cypriniformes > Cyprinidae > Onychostoma > Onychostoma macrolepis. The sequence continues at coordinate 12,480,842 of NC_081171.1, forward strand.
AAGGAGGTCATATTCAGAAACCAATAAAACCGAAACTAAATCGCGTTGAAACAGGAAGTGAAGTAAACAGAAGAGAATGACAAAATAACGGTCCACATAATAAAACTTAAACCTGACAATAAGATCATTAGTATATTGTTAGCCTATAACAGTTAGTTCTGATCCTCAAATCTGACTGACAAGATACTTTTTCTGTTGATATTTCACCTGGGTGTTCGGGCTGTCAGTCAGTGCAGTTTCATTGTTTCGCCTCAAGGTGGCGGCAAGAGACTGTCTTTGAGTGTGTCTTCATTCAACTACACGTTCAAAAGCGCTGATTCATTCATTGATTTGTAATGAAACACGCTGTTTAAATCATTTTAACTTTGAGCGCCACTTTTAAAGGCTCAGCTGACCAGCAGAGCATCGATGCTAAGACAGATTTAGCTTTCCTTGGACATGACAACCTATTTTTACATATGATTTGGCCTGAAGGACAGACGCAGGTAATCGCACGCGATCAGTCGATCTCTCTCTCATTTGCGGTCTGTTTAGGCTTGTTAAGTGCAAATTTACTGAGCCTCTGTGCAAATCAGCATGATACACATTGTTATCATTACTAATATTCAGTACACATGCACGAAGTGTAAAACAAGAAGGGCGTAACCTTACGAAAAAGAAAATACTGAAATATCGCGGTTGCTGCGGTTGTTGCATTTCTCTGCGGTTATGCTCATCAATAGCGCGGTATTGCGATATTGCGGTTATCGCGACAGCCCTACGGTACAGTTCAGTACAGTACAGAACGGTACGCAATTATGCCCGTTACCATTGTCAGAAGTTGTGAATGGTACCAAAATAGCGAACCATACCGTACCACTTTTTTAGTACCCTTCTGTTGGGGTACCAAAAGGGTGGAGCTAAACTCACTGCAGAACATTGATTGGTTGACTAGAATCATCACTTTTGCGTGATACAAGCGGATAGCTCCTTCACTCATTCCACTCTGCTGTCCGTGAGTGTTGGGCTTATTTACATCAGAGTGCGCAAACACACAAAAAAAGTATTTTATAATTTTATATTTTCACACAGACAATAGTCGATTTTCAATATGCGTTCTTGTCTGTTCTTGTGGACTTGTATAACGCCATTGCCCAAAAACCCGTGTAATTTATTAATATTACTGTTATTCTGTCATGAAAGTGTTTTAAGAGTTTTTCAGGCGAGAATGTAGTTTAAAACTCAAATCTGCGGTTTATTTATAAAGAGAACGCCTATTTGTAAAATTTGCTATGCCAATTTCGGAGCTCCAAGCGATCATCAGGTGCTCAGTGCTCATGTTATCCGTGTAGAGCAGCCTTAGCTCGGCTAGTCCTTAAGACATTTGCCGCTGGCTCTGATGTCTCTGTAGCGATTTAAACATGAGATACAATTTGTTTTGGGTATATTTAACAGGCATTCGTGATTTTATGAATCTATTATTCGTTCCTGGTCATATCGTTTTGGCTGAGCACAAAGTTATGTTTAACTTTATTTATTTAGAATTTTACCATAGTACAGCGCTGACTTTGTAGCATACGTTTGACTGAATTGTTTGCTTTTGTCTTTTATTTCTTCTTATATAAACCTCTTATACTTTGTACTTATACTTTTATAATGGCTATCATTGTTCATTAAAACTGACATAAAAGAGGCAGAGTTGTGCTTATTGTCGTGCTTTATCGTCAATCACTTTCCGGCATGCACCACGCCTATCAAGTAAAGGTACTGTTGGCGGTGGAAACGCAAGCCTGATCAGGGTGTTATTGGCAGTCATGAGATCCATCAGAGGAAACTGCAGCCTCACTGTGCCTGACTGGGCTACACAAACATTTGCTGGCTCCAATGGTACCTTGTTGTTTGTGGGCAATGTGAAATGTGCATTTTTTTTTTAAAGGCCGTGCAGAACAAAGGAGCATTCAGGTGCTGTCAGACCATGTGGTACTCTTTCTCTCCAGTGTTACCTCGTCTTATCGGTGTTGTTCTTATAGAACAGAAATATGAGGCTTTTTTACGCAAATAAATAGCTTATTCATCCTTTGTCTGCGCCGTCAGGTTTTGAGCTGTCTTGTTTCATCTAACTATTGTGTCGAACACGAAGAGATATTGTTCCCACTTCTCAAATTGTGTACCCACGAAAATAAATAAATAAGCACCCAAAGAGAAGTGCTGGCCAAGCACTGTGAATTTTATTGCTGCCCACCCCCTCTCTCCCACTACGGTTGCAGTTCTGAGCGTTTGCAAAAAGCCCTTTATCCATCTGTCCCCATGAGTACCAGCAGGGGTGGAAGGGCAGGAGGCGATGAGAGATGCACTGTAATATAGCCCAGCGTCTAGTGTATTTCAGAGTGAAGCCATATTCACTGTGACTGTAAGGGTATGTGTTAATGGTAGCTGAATTTTCCCCAGCTAGATTTAGAAAAAGAGTTCATGGCTTGTACATTTGGAGAAGCTGTTGATGGCTGTAGCATAGTACTGGTGAGTCCTACCATGTCAAGTTTTCATGTTTGAAATGGTTTGTGACCATACATACTGAAGATATGTTGATCCTTGTTTCACATTTTGGAGATTCATGTTTAAGTCTGACACAGTCCTGTTTTCAACCCCTCTCCTGTTCTGTACCAAAAACCGATGTTTCTTGTTAGAAATTTTTTTTTCTTTTTTTTTTTTTTTTTTTTTTTGATGCCTGTTAAATTTGTATTGCTAGAAAACACTACTCACTTGTCAAATCTATATTTAGACAACTTAAATATTTCAGATTTAGCAAAAAATTATATGAAATGAGGAGAAAATCTACTAATCTTATTTTTTTGTTTGTTTGTTTTTTCTTTTGTTAATTTTCTTTTTAATTTTTTTACATTCATTTTTAATAATTTTTTTATGTGGTTATTTTTTATTTTGGTTTCATTGATTTTTGGGCCCTTAACCCTTTTTTTCTTTAGGAATTTGTTTTAGTAATGTGGTTTTTAATCCTATAAAAATAATGCAACAACATACTTTACTGTATGTCATTAGTTTAATCCCTACTACGCACTATATGACCAAAAATATGTGGACATCCAAACACCGCACCCAATTTCAAAACCATTGGCATTAATCAAGAGTTGGTCCTCTGTAACAGCTTTCATTCTTCTGTAAAGATTTTACAGTAGATAAAGTTGCTCTTATTCGGATACAAAATTATCTTAATGATCCAATTAATCCCAAAGGTGTTCAGTGGGGTTCAGGTCTAGCTTTGTGCAGGACAGTCCAGTTCTATCAAGCAAAGATTGAGTAAAAACTTCTTTGCGTGTCATTCTGGATTAAAAAAGACCCTCCCGAAACAACAAAAGTTTCAGCACATAATTCCTTAGAATGTTTTTATATGAAGTGGCCTTATTAACTGGAATTAAGGGGCCTAGACAAACCCAATAATTAGAAAGAGGAATCCACATACTTCAGGCCATGTGCATATTTTCCAATATGAGGATTAAATCTGTCAAAGTTTGTTTTAATCTGGCGGTGGTACTTTTTTTTTTTTTTTTTTCTCTCAGGCGGAGGAGATCTTGAGGCGTGAGCTGGAGAAAAAGGAGACGCCATCGCTTTACTGTCTGTTAGGTGACGTGCTGAAAGATCCTCAGTATTATGACCGAGCATGGGAGCTTTCCAAACACCGCAGTGCACGTGCCCAAAGGTCCAAAGCTCTGCATCACCTGCGCCACAAAGAATTCCAACAGTGCGTGGAATGTTTCGAACGCTCACTGCAAATCAATACCATGCAGGTATGACGTGCCCTTGTGTATAGCTTTATAGTCCTTACACAAGTGTCCTGTAAATGCTGGCAGACATTAACCACCCATACCCCTTTTTTACTGAAATGATTCAGGTGTATGCTGGGTACAAATTTTTTGTTAGTACTGGCCAGTGAGAGCCGAATGACGGCACAGCTGTTACAACACGAATAAAAATAGCTTTTACTAATCGTTCAAGTTTTAAAAACATTTTACATCCAGTATCGTTTAAATGTCTAATTACACTCACAGCCTACTTTTGATGCAAAAACTTACAATAAATAAAATTCTTCAATCAGTTCACATGTGGTATTTGTAAATAATAGCCTAGCTTTTTATTTTAGATGGAGGGTAATAAAATATTAACGAATTATGAAAACATTTTAACATTCATAATAATTTGATTCAGTGTTTTTATTGCGCTTCTACAGTAATGGTCAACTGTTATTTAAAACAATAAATAGCCATGAAATTCACATGATATCTATAAATAAAATTTTGTTTTATATGAACGGCAATAAAAGTTGCTGGAGCTGCTGTGCAACACAATATACTTTTATATAGAAACAAGAGTGCCGTTGTAAACAGTGTAATTGGAACAGGACACGTCCACAACAGTCAAACATATCAATCATTTTTATGTAGAAAAATAATGGAAAAGCAAGACAGTGGAATGGAATAACACGTTCATTGTGAACGACCCCTTAGTCTTTACAAACACAGTGTTTGTGAACTTCATGTTGACCACACATACACAAGCTCTAGAAGATCAAAAGGATGAATGTACCGTATAGAGAAGATTGGCAGAGTGCTGACAGAGAACATGAGAAACACTGAAGTAGAAAAAAAGCAAGACAGCAGTGTGTGGATGAGTGGCATCAGGTTCATCCACCACAGAACCAAAAAAGTGCACAGCGCTCTCTTTTTTTTTTCCTTCCGTTACTCATTCTTCATTCCTCCCTTCATCTATAATGCAGAAGCACAGGCAGCAATAAGACAGAGTAATTTTCCTGAGGGACTCATTGATGACCCTAGCGTGATCTTTAACACCGCCTCGCAGTGCTGCCTCAGGGCCTGGCGGAGCTAATACTGCCTTCAGGCCTAGAACTCAAAGTAAGGACAGATCAAGGGCCAGAGAGATGCAAAGATGAGCACTCGGGAGAAGAAACCGATGATTTAAAACATATGAAAGAGACAGACTCCTTGAGGTTCATGGGTTGAAAAGACATCATTATTTTTTAGGGGCCGAATAACACCTTTAAAAGACGAGTGAAGCACTTGAAGTCTCTCATCAATTTTCTTTTTGCCCTTGTCCGTAATATTCCATCGTTCTCACGCATTCTTCTCCGTCTTTTATCTCCTCAGTTGGGTGTGTGGTTCTCCCTGGGCTGTGCGTATTTTGCACTGGAAGGCTACGAAGGGGCTGCCAAAGCTTTTCAGAGATGCGTCGGACTGGAACCAGATGTAAGTCACACGGTCCTTGTAAGGAGATCAGTGTCATATGACCAAAAAGAAAGGGCTTGTGCTTAGTTATTCCGCACTTGTGCTGTAATATCTGGTTTATGTCTATTGTAATCAATTGATTATGACTGCGAACGCCTCCCTGTTTTTGTTCTTTCAGGCTTCTGCTTGCTTTTATACATCTATAAAACTGCATAGGCCGAGAACCCCTTTATATGTAGTACAGGAGCCTCTTTTGCTCCTAATGGTGTACTTAAAATTCTAATGTAGTCAGGCGGCAGGCTTAATACTCCGTCCAGGAAACGAGTAAACAAGCTGTTAGGAAATATTCTGTACATGTCTGGTTTCTTATTTATAATGGTTTATTTTGACAAATGGCTTTCACCCATAGACCTGACTCTGATCATTACTCTCCTCCATTCAGAATTCAGAAGCATGGAACAACCTCTCCACGGCTTACATCAAACTGAGAATGAAGTGAGTATGAGTGTAAGCGCTGAGAATAAAGGCTGCATCAAAGAAGCTTTGTTTTGCTGGTGTTTTAATCCAATAAGAGCATTTTACTTTTTTGTTCAGCAGTGGTTTTGTTCAGCAAGCTGGCAGTTAAGCTTTCCTTCAATATTTTGGATGTCCTACAGAAAGCCAGGCGCTGATGAAACAAATGGTATTTTGTCAGAATACATGGCTATTTTTGAATAGTCTTTTGCTGGCCACGTCAGATTTTCTTTTTGTTCATACAATGCTGTTCAAAAGTGTTGGGTCAATGTTTTTTATTTATTTATTTTTATTTTTTAAGAAAATGAACTCCGTAAGGACATAAAAGTGACATGTTTTATAAAAGATTTCTTTCTGAAATAAGTGCTTTCTACTTTCTCTTGAACACCAAATCAACATATCAGAATGATATTTGCCATTACAGGAACAAATTACAATATTACAATTCTAATATTTCACAATTTTTCTGTTATTGCAGGCTTGGTAAGCTTAAGAAACTTATTTTTAAAACATTGTAAAATATCCCCAAACTTTTTAACAGTAGTGTATATTGATGGATTAGTACTGCTTCTATTGATTGTTTTTTTCCCCATCCCATGACAAAGTGTGATGGACTACTAGACGTATGTGAATTTCTAAATAAAAGCTAGCATTGCTCACACACACTTATCTTTAACTGAAATCGCCACCATGTACAAACTGTAGATAAGCCCCTATTCAGGTTCCAGTTGACCTGATTTATGCTGCTTTTCTGTGTTTCCTTCATCCTGCATCCGCTGGGGACCCTCAGAGGCCTCCTTGCTTTTCAATTACTGCAGGAATGACTTTGGCAGCTGTAATTGCAAAGATAAATCTCCTCCGGGCTCTTGCTGTGTCTACCCCAGGAGCCAGCACTTCACCACCACTACCAACTGGCCAATATTAACCAGATTTGGAAGCTAAATGCCAGTTAGGACATTTGTTGCTTGACATGATTGGAAGTTTTTGCTGATTTCCTGCGAGTACCGGAAATGTTTCCTGGAACACCACTGTAACGGCATGTACCTGAGGGTTTCTGGGAATGATTTCTCTCTTCTCCTCTGCCCCTCGTCCAATTAGCCCTGTGCACTCATCCCTGAGATGAGTCTTTGGAATCTTCTATTAAAACCTGATTAACGCTCCCAGGGACCATCCAGAACAGAGGAAGTGTGTGTGTGTGTGTGGAGAGATTGTGGACACACCTGCATGTGTTCAAAGGAATCTAGGCTTTAGATGTTACAATGAAACCCATGTCGACCCCTGTGTCACAGCCTTTTGTTGACAGCGCTTACAAAAATATCAGCTCAGTTCCAAAACCTAGTGATCTGTGTTGCTGTCTGCAGTCTATACCGGCAGTGTGCTAACTGAAACCTCATACTGTAAGTAAGTGAATGATTTGGAATGCTCTGATAGCAGTCTATGTGCCACACACAGCGTTTCTCACAAGACTCAAGTCACCGTGGATTCCATGTAGTTTGATTTTAACATCTTGCTAAATTAACATGAAATTTTGAAGTAGAAGGACTGAAGTTGTATTTTCTTGTAAAATGTACTTCAATACACTTTTGCTTTCATTTGCTTGTTCTTTCACTTTATTATTCGACTGAGTTTTTTCTTTTGCTTTCTTTCACCCATGTTTCTTTCTTTCGCTCTCTCTTTCTCATTCTTTTCCTGCACTCTTTCGATATTTTGCTTTCTCTTTCTTTCACTCTTTCAGTTTTTCATTCTCTTTGGCCCTTTTTTGTCATTCTCTCATTCCTTTTGCCTTTTTTTTTTTTTTTTTTTTTTTTTTTTTTGCTCATTTGCTTTTCCCCATTTTTTTTTCTTTTTTTCTTTTGCTCTCTTCAGTTATTTTGCTCTCTTACACTTTTCCCTCTCTGTTTTGCCGTTTCATTCTTTGGCTAAACATATTTTTTCTTTTCATTATTTCACCCTTTAGCTCTTTCAATTTATATAGATTTTTCTATCTTCTGCTCTTTCATTCTTTAACTTTCTTTCCTTTTGTTATTTCACACTTTCTTTCACATATTCATTAAAATTTTGTTAATGATTGACATTTCTTTTATCTTCTCAAGTCGTCCCCATCCTGGGTGACTTCTTTTTTTTTTTTTTTTTTTATGTAGGATCAGTGTAGGATATGTGTTGATTATAAAAAATATTTTATTCATGTTGATATTTCTTATTTGAAATAGTTCAGTCCAATTAAAACTTGACAATTCGACCGAAGTACATGTGTGCTGTGAGCTCTCTTTTTATGCTCGGAGTCATCAGACTCTGGAATCCACCGTGAGGTAGTGTGCAGTAATTGTGTTGACTACCTGTACCTTTTAGAACAGCCCTTGTACCTAAAGCGCTCCCTTTGTAGACAGCTCACTAGGTTTTTGGAAGACAACTATTATGCATTGCCACATTCTAACTGCAAGTTTGCCAAACCAGTTTTTGGAAGGTAGAACATAAAACTACTTTTTGTTTAGCCATACACTGTTTAATACTACAGTACGACTTATATTAACAGTAGTTCTGCTAAACACACTGATCTTTGTTTTGTGTGTGCGTGTGGTAGGGAGAAGGCGTTCCGCACCCTTCAGGAAGCGCTCAAGTGTAATTATGAGCGATGGCAGATCTGGGAGAATTTCATCGCTGTGTGTATAGACCTGGGTGAGTTCAGTGAGGCTATCAGAGCCTACCATCGGCTCATGGACCTCAAGGACAAATTCAAGGACGTGGAGGTGAGTCAGCCTCACAGTTTTTCTGAGTTAGCCCCAAACTCTTTCTTTTTGCCTACATTTCCAAGAAGTTTTCATAAGCTAAAATGTCTAACAACATAAGCTTGAACGTTTTTTTCTGGCTTGTGTAACCAGTGTAAAGCAGCTGGAGTCTCATTTGTGTCTCATGTACTGCTGTCATCACTGCTCTGACCACACTAACAGCTGCCCGACTGCATGCACAGATGAAACAGTCATGTTGTGTGTGTGTGTAAGTGAGATTTAATGGGTGACTGAGTGAACGTTTGTGTGAGAGAAGAGAGTGATGAGTTCACCCTGATCTGCCCAAATATGTATGAATATATACATATGCGCAAAGTAATTCTTACCCCAGATGGGCTTCTGTCTGCTTGCTTTCATCCAAACAGCTCTGTTTTCATCGCGCACCCCGCATGTCTCTCTGCATCCATGGCCCCATCACACCTCTCCTCCGTCAGCTGTGAATCTAATAGCGGTGCTGTCATAACACACGTCTTACAGCTTTACGCCATTAGACACGTTTGTGCTGTGGCTGGTTGATGCACCAGCTGCTATATCCTATTAAATGCGTCGTTTGTTTTATCATTTGGTTGTCAAATTTCCTGGTAGTTGTTTACCACCTCCACTTTACAGCAGCTCCGGGGTCACCAAGGTGGCAGTAAATTATGTTTTATTTTCACAGAAATTATGGCTGCACCTCTAAAAAAAAGAAGCTGTTTCGTGCATCTCTAATTTTTAAACACCCACCTCCTACTTTGTGAACGGTGCAAAATATCTGAAAACTCTAGCTGTGTATGAGAAAGTGGCAAATTAGTTTGTGCTCTATTTATTTTTAGCAAAAAAAAAAAGAAAAATGAGTATAAGCATCCACTAGGAAACTGCATATTAATCTTTTTCAAGGAAGTCTCTAATTCAGAGCAGTTATGTTGAAAAGGAGACATCCTGTGGAAGCAGATTTTTGAACGGTAGTGTATATACAAAAAAAAACTCTTTTTCTAATTATTTCTTGCAAAATTACAAACGATTATATTATACAGTATGCAATTTTGCACGAAATGCATACTGATCTTTTAGAAATCATTCTAATATGCTGATTTGGTGCTAAAGAAACATTTCTTATCTATGTTAAAAGCATTGCTGATTTGTTTTTGTAGAAATAGTGATACATTTTTTTTTTTTATCCTTAATGAATAATTTCAAAAGAACAAATTATCCTTTCTCTAATTATTTGTTGCAAACATTACATTTTTTTATTTTTATTTTATTCTGACTTGTCATGTTACATTTTATTTTTTGCAGTTTGACTTGTCAATGACACGTCATTGCGACCAATTCTAGCAATTTCATGCTAATTTTAAACTTCATTTCACAATTACTATTTTTTTTTTTTTTTTTTTTTAACTTGGATGTGGAAACAGACATCCATAAAAACTGTTGCTCTAAATAGAAAACAAATGTTCAGATGTTGTAAGTGTTACAGGGGAACACATACAATCCCCTTTCAGAATGGCATCCAACAGCTGTTTTCACACACAACACCATGTTTTGAAACGATTTGATTGCCTTCTAAGTATGTTTTAAATTAGTAGGCTGTACACTTAAACATTTATCCCTACTTACATTCTCACTTCATTTCCCGTTTTCCCCCCTCAGTGTTCAGTTTTTCGGATTATTCGTTTACGTCTAGTGAGCGGCTAGTAGCTCATCAATTAAAAGTTGTGATGTGAAAGCACAAAAGTTGAAAAGGTCATCGCTAGCGTTCGCCTCAAGCCCCTGTGAGAGTTTCAGACGGTAATTGGGATCTGGGCGCTTGGCTGGACTCAAAATCATCACTCACTCTCTACTGTTCATTTTACTCCCTTCATCATCTCTCTCTCCTTACAGAAACCCTTCAGAGTGGGAAATTAGATGAGAACATCTGTTAATAAGGGAAAATGCTGTGCATGTGTGCGAACATCTTGGTATACAGTCACAAGACCAGTCTCTGTCGTTGATCCCACCCATTAATTCACATTCCACAGAGACGGAGAAAAGAGAGACCATCCTCCCTCATCCCGAGCTAAAAAAAGATGGATCAAGTATCCTCTTATCTCTCTCTCTCTCTCACAGTACCATTCTTCATTCCCTCGTTTCTCCCAGGAGAGTATTACCTCTCTCCTTAATTTCACGCTGTAAGGGGATCGTGCCGGAATTACACCCAGACACCGTTCAATTTCCCCTGTAACGTATCACTTCCCCCATCATGAGGGGCGGAGTCTTATCCAGTTAGCCCATTTAGTCATGTCACATGTTCCACATCATCACCAGCAGGCAGTCACAGATACCATACTGACTTTATTATTTTAGAGTATTTTAGATTTCTTTGTTTTTATAGATGAACTTTAAATTGGATGGATTAATGGGTGCAAAAATTGACTTTTTAATTAAAAAAAAAAATGTATAACACATTTTTTTTTTATCTAAGCATAAGCAATAAAAACAAACTTGCAAAATGTCTAAAACTTTGCCTGCCCTGAAAAGCATAAATTAATAAATGAAATGCTACCGGGTCTCTCTTGCTTACTACTACATTTATTTGATCAAAAATACAGTTAAAACGTATATACTGTGAAATATTATTACAGTTCAAAAGAACTGTTTTCTGTTTTTATACATTTTAAAAATTGATGTATTCCTCTGATGGCAAAGCTGAATTTTCAGCATGATCCTTCAGAAATCATTCTAATTCTCTAGAATGGTTCTTTTGATGAATAGAAGTTCAAAAGAACAGTATTTTCAATAGAAATCTTTTTTTAACATAAATGTCTTTACTGTCACTTTTCATCAGTTTAATGCTACGTTAATACTGGCTAAATAAAAATATTAATTTCTTTAAAAACTTACTGACCCAATCTTTTTGAAATGTAGTGTGTATATAGTGTAATCATATACTCCTATTTAGAAAAAAACAAAGATATTTTACTTTTTTTAATCCAAATGCTTTTCTTTTTTTTTTAAATTGTAAACAAAAGTGAATTCATCAGTATATGAGCTTTTTTTTTATCATGTGGTGTTGAGATGATGGCCGATGGCCAAATAGTTTGAGGTAGAAATGTGGTTATCAGGATCTCTAGGGTGAAAAATGAGATTTCAGAGACAAAGCCTCTGGAGGAAAAGTCTGAGGAGAGTTTACAGATATTACACCACTGACTTGGGTGACAAAGACCTCGGCACATCTGCTGAACAGCCTGAAGGGGTCCAGAGGTGAATGAAAGAATCAGGAGAGATGGTGTTATGAAGATGAAAAAGTGATAGCTGTAAGGAAAGAGAAAGGTGAAGACGGATGAACTTTTACTTCAGGAATGTGTGCTGTATATTTTCATGCTTTTGTGAACGATGTGACCACACAGACACACTGTCATGAGAACATGTGGTCCGCATAAAACACAAACTGGTCTGTGTGGAGGCTGTTTGCTCGGATGAAGTCGCTTTCTATCAGCCTTTGCAGTTAAAGTGTGAACATTAGTCTTGGCTGAGTGTATTTATACACGCGCACACACACACACTGCTGCATGTCTCTCGCTTTCTCTCTCTGTCTGTTCAAGTGCCGTCATTGTCATTGCTGCACACAAGCATACACGCGTGTGAGGAAATATATGGAGCATATAAAGTAAATTGGGGTCAGTTTTCCCTCTTTCATCTTGTGAAAAAACTATGCTGCTGAAGTGAACTGAAGTGCTCTAGAATGCTTAGAATGTGACATTATTAGTCATCTTTTCTGAAGCTGTCAATCATTACACACCATCATACAGTATTTGTATTACTTTTATGGTCTTAGTAAACACTTCACAGTAAAGCATACAAATCATATTAATAGAAGTAACCAGTTTTGTAAATAATGGCACCAATAACTTTACCCACCTCGTTATTCCTGATAATGGAATGAGTACATAACAAAACTATAAAAAAAATTTAAAAAAATTAATAAGAAATTCATATTTTTATTTATCAGGGATGTATTAAATTGATCAAAAGTGAACGTAAAGACATTTGTTACAAAATATTTGCATTTCAAAGAAATGTTTTTCTTTTGAACTTTGTTCATCAAAGAATCCTAAAAAATGCATCACAGTCATCACAAAAATATTAAGCACATCACATCTGTTTTCAACACTGATAATACTGAAAGTTTCCTGAGCAGCAAATCAGCATATTAGAATAATTTCTGAAGGGTCATGTGGCACTGAAGACTGGAGTAATGGAGTAACTGGAGTAACTGCTGAAAGCTGCTGTAATCACCCAGAGTTGCTTTCTCTAAACCTACTGATAAAATATGTACGATAACTTTCCCATCAAAGGAATAAATTGCATATCAAGTATATTAAAATAGGAAAAGGATGTTTTAAATTGTAGTAATAATTTGGAAAATTACTGTTTTACTGTATTTTTAATCAAATAAATAAATAAAGCCTTGGTGAGCAAAAAAAATCTTATTGACACCAAATTTCGAAAAGTATAAAAACAAATCATATTACTTTTATGATCATGTTACTACTTAATGGAACTAGCAAACTTGTGCATAAGCAAAAACACCCCTCTCCTTTTCACACACAAAAAGTTAATGACCACAAATTCTGGTTCTGCTTTAGTAATTACAGTGCAGTTTGGAGCTTGTTAGTTACAGAGCATACAGACACACAAACACATGTGGAACACTGTGTGAGGGCAGTGATTAATAGCACGCACACACACACACACACACACACACACACAGACAGAGGAATGTGGAGCCCAGCATTCAGGTCAAGTATTCTGGTAGTTTAGTGAAGTTTAAGGGTGTGGTGTGCTTAGTTTAGATTTTGGAGTTTGAGGAGAAAGCCTTCTCTGTGTGTGTGACATACACACACTCACACTCACTCACTCACTCACTCATTCACTCACTCTTAACAGCTTTCCCCTCCTGGGAATCAGACACTTCAGACTAGTCATACCTCACTGAAGGCTTCATAGACCCTGCTATTAACATCCGTTTCTAGTGATCTGAATTAGACTGTGCTACATGCAAGTGTAAACAGTTAGAACATATTAGAACAGCACTTGCAACCACATTTTATTTATTTTAATTAAAAAGCTCAAAGTTCATCAAAATGCAATTATATGCCATCCAGGTATAAACTGCAATTTTTGAGTAAGTGTATGAGAGAGAGACACAAAAACACGATGGCTGAATGAGGCATTTATACAGCGCTTTCATTGTGTATTGCTGTACACCCAAAACACTTTACGATCATATGAGGGGATCTTTCCTCAGGAAGGTCAAGTCTGAACTTTTTGGCTCTTCCTGGTTACTCTGGCACATGTACAGACTCTGGAGTGTGTCTGCATTTGTTTGTGTGGTTGAGTGAGAACAGCATCTCTAATCTACCAGCTCTGTTGGTGGTATGTAGTGTGTGTGTGTGTGTGTGTGTGTGTATGACATAGGTATTACAATCTGAAGGTGATTTATGAGGATACTTTCGGTGTCCCCATAATTCAAAAGGCTGTAAAAACATACTAAATGTTGTTATAATAGTAATTTATTTTTATTATTGTAAGGGTATGATTCAGCTTAAAGTTTCATTGTTTACTTTACTAATCATATAATTGCAATTTGCCTGTTCAAACTAAACTGTAGCACAATCACAGGTAAGTGTGTGTGTGTGCCTCATTTTTATTAAAATTGTCAGTCAGGGTAGAGGCAGGCAAACAGAGAGACATGCTTCAGAAACTGTGTGAGCCGAAATCTAAGTAGTGTTGGGCTGTCACATGGTCAGGACAGAATAAATGTTAGGGAACAGAGGGTGGAAAGAGAGAAAAGCAACATCACACGGTTGTTAGTGTGTAAATGTAAGAAAGTAAAAAAAATAAAGTGATGCACAAGCCAGGAACATCAAAGAATGCAGAGGTCAAGTTTAGAGATTTGTGTTTTGACCTCGTAGCTAAGGTTGGATCAGGCACAGCAGAGGGTAAATGTCAACCCTAGATTAGTTTTCAGATTAGATATTCATGCTTGGTTTTTGAGTTTAAACAGCCAGTTTTACACTACTGAAAAGTAAGTTCTTTGGCATTTAGTATATTTCTCTTTGGTCACACTTTATTTTAAGGTGTCCCTGTTACAGTGTAATTATACATTTAAGTACTGAGTAATATTAATTAACTACATGTGTTTGTTACATTGGTTAGGATTACTTGTATGTAATTATGCATAAATGTAATTATGCATTTCACCCCATCAGGTGTTGGAAATCCTGGTGCGTTCGGTAGTGGACAATCTGACAGATCACCGTGGTGAACAGGCCTCCAATCTTAAAGCCAAACTGCAGGAACTCTTTGGTCGAGTCTCTGCCCGCTGCAGCACAGACGCCCAAATATGGAAGCAGTATGCTCGTCTCTATGGCGATGGCAATAGCAACAATGTAGAAGACAACGAAAAGGTGAATTTTATTTTTATTATATTTTAAAGATTTATTTTGGTCGTTTTTTTACTTTATTAGTATAGGATAGTGTTGAAGTGACAGGAAGCAAAGTGGGAGAGAGAGAGGGGGCTGGGATCGGGAAAGGTCCTCGAGCCAGGATTCGAACTCTGGACGCCCGTAGCACAATGGCGCTATATGTCCGCGTGCTGCCCATAAGACTATGAGTGCCAACTTTTATTTATTTTTACAAGAATTGCCTTGAACTGTTATTTCTATATTCAGTAACTTAACCCAAGCAAAAAAAGCATCTGTTATTTTCTACAGTACACCAAGGTTTTCAAGAAATGAATGTTCCCTAATCTATTTTGTCATTTAATATATTTGATTTGAACAGTTATTGTAGATTGTAAACAATGTTTTTTGTTAGTTTTTTTGCAAATAAAATAAAGATTAATAGAGTAAGTTTTTCAATCCCCAGGGAACATGCATCTGGTAAAATGTAAATCTTGAATGCTTTGTAAGTCTTTTTGGATAGAATGCATGAATGTCGATTTAACTTAAACAGTACAAACTTTCACCATTAAAATTTTGCAGTGGGCTTCCTAGAATGGTGCTGCACCTATAGAAAATATATCAGTTTACAAACTCAAAATAATCTTGACTCAATTTTACATGGAAGACATACAGTAGCTTTTATTTTATTACAGTAGCTGGTTTGGTCTTGTAGTCTAACTGCGTTTTGATGTGTGTTTGTAGGCACTGCAGTTTCTGAGTAAAGCACATCGGTGTGAGACGCAGGCAGCTGGCTGGGAGAAAGACATGGGCAACTTCAGATCTGTGGTGAAAGGTGCCAGAGATATGGCTAATGGTGAGACTTCTCTCTCTCTCTCTCTCTCACACACACACACATACGGCCATGATTTCCCTTTCTCTTTCATGAGGCCATTTGAGAGGAACATACAGAATCGTGGTCTTGCACTCATTCAGAGAGTCACTCTATCATGGCTAATGTGGCAGCGCGTGAACATAGAGAGCGTCTGAAAGGGCTGATGGATTGTGAACAAGGAGAAGGAGCAAGAACGACAAACAAGCCTTTTACCCCTCTGACCTCCACCAGAGACAGACTTATGTTTGTGTGTGTGGGCATGTGCGCCTGTGTGTGTTTACCAGATGGGTTTGCTTTTGTCTGTCCATCTGTGTGTGCGTGTGTGTCTCATTAGGAGGGATGTTGATGGCTTGGTCAGTAAGTGTGTGTTGAATTAAACATCAGTTGGGACAGAGCACAGGTTTTGGGTTGAATAGCAATTTTCTCCATTTCTAACAATCTGAATTTCTGTGTCTTAAAAATCAAACTGTCATATCATTTTATTCTCAGCTGGCATTGAACATGGACAAACTTGTCCAACCAAATCATGATCTCGCTCGAATGTTCGTTTTCCATCTTTTTAGCATCTGTCCTCATTTCATTTCACACACTCTCTCCATCAGCTTGTCCTTGAGTATGCAGGCTGTTTGTTGTTGATCTTAATGATTTATAAAGGGGGCGGCTCGGCAAATGTAGCAGAACCCTTCACACGCCTCCATCCATTCCCACATACTCTGGCCTGCTTTGTGTGTGTGTGTGTTGTGAATGAGCATCACCCTTATTAATCACACCACTTTTCCTGCTGTTGCCGCTCAAGGCGGAAACATGAGGATGAGATGGGTAAAGAGAAAGATGGAGATAGCAAGAATGAAGAATTGATGGATTGATTGACTAGGAAAGAAAATGCAAGAATTTAGAAGGAAAACTTTTGGGGGAAAGCAAAATAAACAAATTGAGAAGAGAGAATTTACAAAGAAAGCAAGAAAAAAAAATAAAAATAATTTAAAAAGCATTTAGAAAGGGAACAAGCAGAAATGTAGAAAAAGATTTTGGAAATGTTTCATAAGAAGAATTTATAAAGGAAAAAGGCAAGAATTTAGGAAGAAAGCAAGAATTAAGAATTTAGAAAGAATTGCAGCAAGAACGTAGAAAGAATTTAGAACATTAAAATTTAAGAAGCTTTAGAATGAAAATGATAATTTAGAATTAAAATTTCAAATGAAAATTTCAAATGATTTTTAGAATTTATGAAAGAAGGAATTTTAGGAAGAATAAAAAGAGTAGAGGAGAAGGAGAGAATCAAGAAAGGGAAGAAGGAATTGAGAAGTAAATCACAAAAGTGGCAATGATGGAATAAAAGGCACAAAAAAACAAGTGTGCAGAGATGAGAAAGCGAGGGAAAACCGAGAATCCAAGAGAGTGAAAGAGAGGCCTTTGACACTGATGTAGATACGCATACTCATGAATCTGTTGCTTTCCTCCATATTTGTGAGCAAGATGAACATAGCAGGTAAAAAGCACACAAATGCATGCTGGGAGTGCACCTTCTCAGGAAAATGAAAGTACCTGCGCACACACAATGTGTGTTATTTTTAGAGTTCCGTTAGCCCTGTTTGATAATCATATTCTGCTAGAGATTCTCCTCATGAGTTTCATTGTGAAAAAAATGTGTAGAATAGATGTGCGTGCGTTTGTGTGTGGAATGACAGTACTAATGGTATTTGATGTTGCACTAATAGCTGTAGTGATTAAACATGAGTCGCTCAGAGGTCGTGATCCATCATATAATGTGAACAGAACTACACGCACACAAAACTGTGATCCAAAAAATAATGACCAACTCTTTGTATTAGGCCACAGACCTTGATATTGTGTCACCTGACCTCTAGTGACCCTTGACAGGCCGATACACTCACTGTCTCCCCTCGCTGGCTGTACAGCATACAGATGCTTAATGTTCCAGCGCTGCTGTGACTCTACTGGAGATGAAACTCCTCAGTAATTCCTGTCTATGTCTCTCTGTCTCTCAGTCTCTATCAGCTGTAGCAGGTCTAAGCGCAATCCTCAAGAGGCTCTACAGTTACTGTCTTCAGCTCGACTCAGTTTGAAGAGCCTGGTCACCAAAGCCAAAGTGAGTTTCTCACACACTCAGCTCTTAAAGTCTTTTAAAGCTATCAATAAAAACAGACCTTTTTATTTGTTTTGTAAAAGTTAGCATTTTCTGGCAATTTCTGTCTATTTAATGCTATTACACACATGGTAACACTTTAGTATAGGGACCAATTCTCACTATTAACTAGTTGCTTATTAGCATCATAAAAAAAAAATATTGGCTTTTTTTTTGTTCTTATAAAGCGCACGTTCTGCATGACCATATTCTACATCCCTAATCTTACCCAATACTTAAACTTAACGAATACCTTACTAACTATTAATAAGCAGCAAATTAGGAGTTTATTGAGGCAAAAGTCGTAGTCAGTGGTTTGTTAATTGCGAGAATTGGTCCTTAATATTAACTGACCAAATATTTAAGTCAATATGAAATAGTATTCTCAACCTGCAAATCCAACAAAACAGCACATGAGAAAATTTAGTGGAAAATAGGACTTTTTTTATACTACTGTTCAGAAGTTTGGGGGCATTTTTGGACGCATTAAGTCCTGAATAATTTGGACACGTGGAGTCCTGAAAAAAATATTAGGGTTTTTACAAAAATAATAAGCAGCACAATGTTTTTTTTTAGCATTTATACAGTAACAATAAGATATTAGAAACAGATTATAGAATAATTTCTATAATTTGATTTTAATAGTGCATTAGTAAATGCTGAAATTAAGATTAAAGGGGTGGTTTATTGCAATTTCACTTCACTTTTTTAACATTAGTTAGTGTGTAATGTTGCTGTTTGAGCATAAACAATATCTGCAAAGTTGCAGCGCTGAAAGTTCAATGCAAACAGAGATATCGTCTTTTAAAATTCTGGAAGTTTAATGCCTACAAAAACGGCTGGTAAGGGACTACAATGAACTACTTTCCGGGTCTGATACGTCACTGACCCAGATAAACCCCGCCCTCAGGAACATGTAAGAAGGGGGCGAGGCCATGCTGTGCTGCTTTAGAGAAGAGGAAGAGAAACTAGGGGTGCACCTAAAAATCTATTCATATATGAATTGCGATTCTGTCTTCTAATGATTCTAATGGATTCACAAGTTTCAAAATTAATGTTCTAAAGCAGCGGTTCTTAATACTGTTCCTCGCGTCGCCCTGCTCTGCATCTCTCTCTCTCTCTCTCTCTCTCTCTCTCATACATATCGTCAGATCAGCTCCAACAAACTGTTATGAGAAGCGTTATACATGGACGCGTGTGCGGTTGCCGTACTGTATTAAAGCTTTAATCAGAATAAAACCGTATATTAAAAGCTAACATAAACAGTAGCATAATAACAGCGTATCTAAAAGTATGAGACAACAAACAAACAAACATACCATTAAGAGCCGTGCTTGCACAGGTTCTGCGCGATCCTCTTCACTAATATCCTCTGCGTCTCAATCGGGCTCAAATTGATAAGCAATATAGACGTTTCTATATTGTCATAAATCATTGTTTACAATACAACTGGAACACATGCAGCTGAGCTGAAGGGCGGGACATTTAGACGCACGCTCGGCGGTTTAGCGACTCACAACACACTGAGCCAGCTAACCAATCAGAGCCCAGCACGTATTTCTGAGGGAGGGGCTTCATAAAAACCAGAAGTAATCGAGGCGTTTGTCAGAGAAAGGACAGAGCGGTGTGGAATAAAGGTAAATTATATGAAAAATAATGCGTTTTTAAAAAAACGAAGCATGAACACATGTTAGACTGCACCCCATAAACACAATCAAGCCTAGAAAAAACCCAGTAAACCACCCCTTTAATAAATGCTGTAGAAGTATTGTTCATTCTTAGTTCATGTCTACTAATGTTGTTAACTAATGAACCTTATTGTAAAGTGTTACCAAAACATCTTATTGATCCCAAACATCTGAACGGAAGTGTTTATCAGGAATTGATTGGATAAAAGGTTATTTTATATATGACAGGTCAGCTTGATGTCAGCTGAAACTAAATAATTTTTTATATTGAATTACTGTGCAATCAATAAGATCAACATTCTAATGTTTTAAGTGAATGGTGTCAATTTTGATTTCATGTTATCTGTAAATATATTGTAATTTTTTTTTTTTTTTTTTTTTTTTTAGGAATTCAATTTTTTTGTAAATTATCTGTCAGCTGCCATTTATAGGTCTCACTTTTTTGTTTTGTCTCTTCGCAGCAACTGTACACTGATGTTGCCACAGGTGAACTCCATGATGACATCAGAGGTGATGTCACAGAGCTCGAGCAGCTCGTCACAGAGCTGCAGGACCTGAGTGCCCAGCTACGCAGCCAATGAGAAGCCATAGCACTATCATCTTCCTCCCTTTGATTGGTTTAAACAGTGCATTTTTAAAGTTATGTTTTAAACGAAAAAACTTTCATCTTGAAATCCTCAGGACCTCTGTCGCTTGTTCAATCAACAGGAAAAAACCTAAAAGAAAGACTCAGTGACTGAGTTAAAGATGTTTGTTGTCCTGACCTGATCCAGGGTCAGCTGTCTTTGCCCTAATCGGGGCTCCTGTGATCACACAATGTGATTTTTAAAGTCCCTGAGGCTTGCTATGTTCATCAGTGCCTCATTCCAATAAATAATACACAGCCTCTTTCTTACATATTTAATCTTTGTGCTTGTTTTTTTTTTTTTTTTTACTTGTGTGCATGATGATTTAGTTAATATTAAAGGATTCACAGAGAGTAGATAAAAATGTGAGACAACTGACTGCTAGGTTCACACAGAATCAAATGCATTGCGTCAGTTCTGTAGTCGAAACGAGCTCATGTGAGTTTGAATCTAGGCCTAGACTTGAGTAAGTCTGAGTCAAGACCAGAAAAGGGTCGAGTCAAGATGGAGTTTGAAGGCTCCTGAGACTGTGACGAGACCAAGATGAAAAAGTCTTGGACTCAGGACAGACTCACTGCATTGTGTATTATCATTTTAACTGGAAGACTTTCCTACAGCTGTCATATTAAGCATAACTCCTCATTGACCTTCCTCACCCTGTCTCTACTGTCTATTCTGTGCTCTGCCAAAGAGAGTGTTGGGAGATTGCTATCTTGATTCCTTGCTGTTTACCTCTGGATATGCGCCTCTGTTGGGCCTTTTGTTTTAGTTCATTTAAAAGACTGTTTACACAAAATGTAAACACTGACAATGTTTGCTATAAATTACTTGAGCAGTCTTTTTTTATCCACACTAAACTTGGCCCTAGGTTAATGTATTTAGGGCAACTTTCAATTTGGGGTTAACCAGCAATTTTCCTTTTGAAATTAAACTGGAAAAAAGAGAATTTAAAAAAAGTTTTAAAACCCCATATTTGATTATAAGAATATCACATTAGTACAAATTTCCATTAAAATGTTTTGGTTCTGTATGATTTTTTAAAAATGTTTTTGAAACAAGTCCCTTATGTTCACCATGGCTGCATTTTATTTTATTAAAAAATACAATAAAACTGTAATATTGTGAAATATTATAAAATAACTGTTTTTGGTCATGTAGTTTATTCATGTGATGGCAAATATGAATTTTCAGCAGCCATTACTCCAGGCTTCAGTGTCACATGATCCTTCAGAAATCATTCTAATATGTTGATTTGGTACTCAAAACAAATGTTGAAAACAGAGACAGACAGTCATTTGAAATTATTTACTCTCCTTTAGTCAATGAATGTGTCCTTGCTGAATAAAAGTATTTAAAAAAATAAATAAATAAATCTTACTGACCACAAACTTTTGAATAATGGTAAATAATTTACCCATCTGATTTCTCACAAATCTGGACTCTCTTCCTGTCCTGACGTCATCTTGCTCGCACATCTCTCTGCGTCTGTCCTCAGAGAAATGACATCGTGCCAGTAATTAACTTTCATTCTGAGAACATTTCTTTGTTTGCTTGACCGTTACAAGAAACAAGGAAATTGGCAGTGTTTGGTTATTCATCATATTCGGATATTTATGTACAAATGATGCAAGAACATTGCCTAGTAAGTTGCCCCAGAGAACCTACAGGATAGCTGAGGACTAAGAAACATGAATCTGACACAAAGCAAACATCCTGTGTCTATTGTGGGAACCACCAAATGCACAGCTTCCAGAGATTACGCACTATAGTAGAGTTATAGTTATATACAATAAAAAATTTTTAGGAAACCTGTTGCCTTAAAATTTGTATGTAAATGATAATTAAAATAAGTGAATTGTCAAGTTCACTTAACTTTTTTGATTATTATTTACTAATAATTTTAAGGCAACAGGTTTCCTCAATTTTTTTAAGTTAAGTCAACTTATCACTTTTTACAGTGAAGGTGTTACTAATATATTTGATGTTTTAGAATAAAATATGAAAATATCTTGATCTTGTTGTAACCACAGACTTTATTTCAGACATTTATCCAAAGCCTCACTGACTTTGGGACGATAGAAGCGGAAATGCTAACTCGTTTCCGAGTTGTGGTCTACAAAAATGCATTATCTCCGCAGCACTGCTTTTGGAAGCCATCAAGATGTGCCTAAAATAAATATCAAGCTCTCCTCAGCTGTTGTCTATATGGCAAATGCTGTAGTTCAGGTAGCATCTAAATCCAAAATGTTGTGTTTGAAAAGCGTGTATTACAGTAGAGAGTTGCTGACACAAGATATCTGCGTCCCTCCCACCGGGGCTGCCCCGCTGGCTGTGACAACAATCGCAAAGCACATTTTTAGCTACATAAACTGTTAATTCCCCAGCACAGCTCTCCTTCCTCCCGCAGGGTTGTGGTGATGCCACTGATACAGTGTGAAGTTCCTGTCCTCCCTCTGTGGGCTGCATATGTGACTGTTGTATCATTTAATTGCATTCCTGCCGTCTCACACACAAATGAACAACTTAAGAATCCGATGGCCCTGCGTTATGTTCTTTAACAGTTTATATAGCTGTAAAAGTTGATTGTGTTTGACACAATTGACCTTTTTAAATTCCAGGCACTACTATACTGGTGAAATGGCAAACGATTTGAATATTCCCAAGAGGTGAGTTTACAAAATAAAGATTTTAACCCCTAAAGGGGTCGTTCGCCTAAAAATGAAAGTGACTGTTTGTAATACACGAATGAATGATACCTTAAATCATGTGGATGATTAAGAAGAGATGTCATCAGTGGAGTCACTAAGGAGTCTGGGCCCTTTGCGCAGAATTTGTTTGCGACGCCCCATTGCATTGCATTTTTATGCAATTTATATGGATTCACAGACTGAACTAAGATTTGAGAGTGTGGTGTAAACTACTTTAAAGTATGCTGAAGTCTTGCCATAAATATTGTATTCTCTCTCTCTTCTGCTCTTCTCTTTTAGTTCTGATGGTCATTATTTTTAAACTAAAAATAGCTGTGACCCAAGAATAGCTTTATGACAGCACTGTCTCTCTCTCTCTCTCTCTCTGTTCCTTAACTGAATCCCCTTTTCAACTCTAGCCATTAGACCTGGCAGATGTAACAGGAACTGTCTTTTTATTCAATTAGAGATCATCGGTTGATGATACATAACTTTAATTTGGTAATATTTTTCACAGAAGAGTGTGTTTGTGCATGTACATTGTAAGAATGGACTGTTAAACACCTGTTCGGTTGTGTAGAAACGGAACAATTTCTTTCAAGACATTTGGTTCTCCTCAAGGATGATCTAATGCAATCAATAAATCAGTCTGGAATCTCCTTCCAAATACTCCAAAGCTTATGAGGAATGGTATTCTGTGTCTGTCTATCTGTCTCTCTGGCCGTCTCACCCACGCATATCCTAGAGTGGGCTGAGCTCAGTCTAGGCCTAAAATGGTCTTGATCTAAGGAAGTCTGAGTCACCTTTCAGTAATGCTGTAAAGATGTTCTGGTAATCCAGATAACAAGCATCTGTAGGAGGACAGCGACTTTCAGCTAAGTTTAGGGAATTGTGAGTGTGTGAAAGAATGGAGGCATGTTCATCTATTTGTGTGTCGAAACAGGAGGGTGTGTGCGGATGCTGAATGTATTAATAGGATCCGGTTTTTGACATGTAGGGAGGCCATAGGGTCCCCGTTCATGGGCAGAAGGCTCTCAAAGTCAGATTTAGAGCTGGTAAGCAGTCAGGCATGCTGTAGGGAGAAAGTCATTTGGATCACATAACTGCATAGAACATCATGGACCGCTTCGATTCAGTGTTTCTGAATGGCACTTAATAAGTGACACTAAATCAGCCGAATAAATGATTGGTTCATAACAAGTCTGTTACAGTAGTCTTGTGAATGGCAGGGAGAACTGAAGACATCTTAAAAATTGTCTTAGTTGATTTAAGTTGGTCTCACAGCCAAGTCAATACTCTTAAAAATAAGGCTCCCAAAATGGGGTTTTCACGGTGATGACAGAACCGATTTGAACTTCCTAAGGAACTTTTCAGTGAACAGTTCTTAAAAGTACTACTTTGCTTAGTGTGGTAAACGTTTGAATAATATATTGATCTTGTTTTATACCTTTTGTGCAATGGGAAGTTTTCACGGTTGTTAAAAGGTTCTTCATGCACTAATCTGCAAATAAAGAACTTTTATATTTAAGAGTGAAGCTGGTTAGTCTCCCTTCAAAAGCGTCTAAGGCCAGCCTAAACTGGTTTAAGCATTTTTTCCCCTTCAACAGGGTCTCCTTGTCAATCTGGCATCCCAATCTGCTTGAAAGTACCCAATATTTTTAGAAATCCATCCAATAGACTAGCCGAGGTTTAGACTAGCTTTCAAGGTATTTTTATTTTGTAGCTAATCTCAAATGTCTGTGTGTCCATCAAATCCTATGCTATTTTAGGGGAAATTGTACAAATAAATCAGATTAGATGGAAATATGGTAAGATTATCATCAAAAACCAGAATCTAAATAGATTTCAAAGGCTGTATTTACAATGTATGTTAATAGTCCGATAACTGCCAATAACCTGAGTAAGGAATTATTTATATTCAGTAATCTATTCAAATTGTTCACATGCTAGTTATCAATGCCATGTGTTTTTACTGCCATTTTGTTGCTGTTGTTGTTTTGCCTTCTTCAGATATGAAATGTTGGCCAGTTCTAGGATACCCAACCATCTGGTCAATTACATAAGCCACTAAAACGATTCCATCAGTATGTCCTTTGTAAAACAACAACCATATGAAAGTGTCAGACTAAGAACTGAGCCAAATACATCTTAAATAATAACAGTTTTCATTAGAAGTAACCCTGTTTCCTGAGTACCCCCAAAGTGTGGCTTCTTCTCTTCGGCCTATGCACACTTTGATCAGAGTGGAAGAAATGTGGTTAAAGCATATACTGTGATTATGGTTACTCTAATTATGTGTATAATTATGGTATTCAGCTTTAATTCCAGCACTGGCTTAGGGTGCATGTAGGTATAGCCAGTGTTTGGTTCTAATGGAATTTCTGGTTACTTTTGTTTAAGCAATATTACTATTCAGTCCCCAGTCCCAATGTATTATCCTGAGAACCCTGTAGTGGAATAGCTTATTTTTGTGTGGAGCAGTGGAACTGATGTCTGCACTCTACATGACAGGCTTGACTTGTTATGATGGATGCACTTATCTGACATTTTTACAGACGACCCCCACCATCAAATTCATACTTCTGAACGCAGTTCTTCAGTTTTTTTGCCTTTGGTTTAAGGGTTCAGCCCCACATGTGTGTTCCAATAAGAGCTCCATCCCTGACGTCATGTCTGCAGGAGATTGGCTATATGGAGCTCGAGCACAAACTCCTGCCCTTGCACACACACACGCTCAAACTTTTCTGAGAGTTTTCAAACTTCTGCTCGAGCTCAAATCGCCCGCACGCGAGCTCTCTCGCCGCCTTGACTCCCGTTTTCCCCGATTTCCGTTTCGTGCTTTCTTTCACTCCAAGCATTTTTCCCCTCTTTTAAGTTATGTTTGCCTCTAAGTGTTTTCTTATGGCGAATAGATGACAGCGCGCGAGGGTTTACAACTGCTTCACACGCGACAGAGTGGAGCTACACTTCTATAGTTCTTTTTGTGTCTTTCTATCTGTAGTGTGTGTATATAGTACAGAGTAGTTCTTTCAAACTTTCCCAACACTTTCACTTCCAGTGGATATGGCTGTGCTTATGTGGGACATCATTGTTTCCCTAACATTATTGATTTCTCCGGCTTCGCTCTCAGCGGATAAGAGCGGCTTCAGGAAACTGTACGTGCTTCAGCCGGGACCGAGCGGTACGGACGGGGTTCACGTGAGCTCTATTTCATCGCTCTCGGGAGCGTCGGGACAGCCGCACTCCTACAATGTGGAGCTCAAAGCCAGCTTCGGCGGCCAGGTCCGAACCCGCAGAATGGGTCACCAGTCGAACCCGAACCCGAGCATTCCGATCCGCCAGGACGCGCAGCCTGGCCGACACGCAACCAGCCATCATATGAAAATGTCAGGGTAAGAGCCAAGTGTATTCATGTGCATAATATTACATTTCGACCAATAACCTATAGAGTTTTTGAATAGAGTTATAATTATTTGCATTTACCATACAATACCTATTAGACAAAATAATATCTAAATTTGGCAGCTACAGCAGTAAAATATGGATTATGAATATTCATTATTATCATATTCATTATGAATATTGTGATATTGTAGTGTTATTTAAATAATTGATGCTTTTATGCATTGTTGTTTTGCAGTCTAAATGGTCACAAAGTTCATTATCCAAGCTAAACACAAATTAATAAAAAATAAAGTAACTTTATAAGTAAATGCCGATATTAAGTGATTTTCTTTAGAGACCCACCAAATGGTGCTGATAATGAATATCGGTAAGTCAAACCGATTATTGAGCTGTCTGTAGTTCACAGTTTGATAAAGATAAATATAAAAATTTGCCATAAGAAGAAAAAATATGCCATAAGATTACAAAAATAAAAGTTCAGTATGATTTTAAAAACTAAGTGATGGTTCTGTTGTAATGTGTTACTTGTATTACGCAAATTGCTAATGTAAATTGTGTCAGTGTAATACTGTTGAACATAAGCAATAAAGAATGTTAGTGTTGTAGTACCATTAGATTAGAGTTTCAAACTTGCGTTTGATTGCCAATGATGTTAGCAGCCAGATGTCACTAAGGAGTGGTAAATTTGATAAAGCAACCAGTCTATACAGTGATCATAATGTTCTAAAAAGCAAAGTAACATCTGTTGTTTCAAGAAACCATGCGAGCCAGATTAAATGTAGGCTACCGGCTCCCCTACCAATGAACCCGATGGCCCTTAAAAAGTTTCACCAGGCCATTCACAAAGATTTTTCCACATTCCCTACAATCACGAAGAGTACTGAGTGTATCCCAGCCCTGTATTTCTTCATATTTCCTGTGCTTTGGAACAGTTCCTCTTGCTTTGCTCTAAAGTACAGTATGAAATAGCACAGTGGGAATAAGACTGATTATATTGGAGCCTCATCCAGCTTTGGCCCCTGGGCTCTCATGTCACTTCAGTGAGAGCAGACTTGCATCAGAAACCTCTCTGGGTGGGCGAGGAGATTGACCGGGGGGGTTACCGTAAGGTTAGTAGGTCCATTCAGTTTGTGTGTGAATGTGACTCTTGATGTCATTGCAGAGTGAACGTCTGTGGGGGGCAGTGCTGTGTTGGTTGGAGCAAGACCCCAGGATCTCAGCGCTGCACTAAACGTGAGTTATGACGATTCTTTTGAATCATGCATGTGCTTGGGTTCTCTCAGGTCTTTCTTCTGCACTACACCACACTTGAACTAAAATCTAAAATCTTGCTTGAACAAGGGAAATCCTATAATCACTCTGAAAGTCTAGTTCAGAATGGTTTCTTTGCTAAACCAAGTAACTAAATCCTAAGTATGACAACAAAATTAGCTAACTAGTCTTTAAAACCCATTCGTGTAGAAAAGAGGATTTAGTTTGTCTTATTAGAAAGGGTTTAGGCTGCTAACACAAAAGCTGCAGGTTCAATCATATTTAGGGATCATCTAGGAGTTAACAATCCTGCCCAGCATCATTTACTGATCACAGACCGAGGGTTTGGATTTACACTTATGCCTCTTTGGCTTCAAACCCTCACTATGCGCTTTTGAGCAAGACATTCATCCATGTCTTGCTCCATAGTCCCCTTGGTATAAAATTGTGTCTAGGATCTAAATATAAGTGAGAGGAAATGTAAATATTTGGTCTCTTTTGACTGTAATTCTTCTGTAAAATGCACAAAACAGATCAGAGGGTTCAAGTGTTGTTTTGGACCCCATTGACTTTCATTGAATGGACAAAAACAGTTAAAACTATTTTCTTAATCTGTGTTCCAAAGAATAAATAAAGTCATACATGTTTGGAACAACAGAATTTTCATTTTGAGTAAACTGTCCTTTAATGCCACGAGCAGTTGCTTTGGTTAAAACATGACATATGCTGAGACATTTTATGGTGTCCTTCATAAACAACCAGACAGACAGCTGCAGTGCCCACCTGTGATCTGAGTCAAAACGGTCTCAGTGAGATCTGAAGCTGAGGGATGGGGGTGGTTAGAACGAGGGTGTGTTTTGTTATCATAGGTGTAGATTTCAAGTGGGTGGCGGCGGAAGGTTCAGGATAGCATATATTAGCAAACACGCAGTATATCACAACATGCTCAAGTTACAAGCCAATCTAATCTGCAAGTTATTGCACACAAAACCCAGAGCACCAACATGGGGTTTGTAAAGAAAGGAAATGCAAGACGTGGCAGAAATGTTTCAGTTAATGCAATGGACAGAAAGTACACAGGAAAAAAAAACTTTAAATAGAATTTTAGAAAACAAAGAGAGGAGGACACAATGATAAGGGGGTAAAAGGTGAGGAATTTTGAGGCTACAGAGAGTATGATAACACAGTGGAAGAGCTGGATCAGTTTCTCCTCATCCTGTGTGTTTCTGCCAGTAGGTTATATAAGAACCCACCACTGTATGTGTGGAAGTACGTGGAGGCCACGGGGGAAAAGCAGGAGTTGCACCTCCACCCACTGTCTGAGTCTTACCTCCAGCACACATTCCTCTTACCCACCTTTTACACACATCCTAGACAATCAATATTGTGTCTACATCCCCTGTCTCCAGTGACATTCCTCCTTCCTTCCCCTTGTTTTCCAGGAATGACAAATTGACTTTTTTGTGTGTAGGGTCTATGGCGCCTCCAAGATTGTGTCTTGGATGTCTGCTGCATTTTGACAAAGTGTTTTGTCTTGGAGCCTTGCGTTGAACATCAGGTGTACATTTTACTAGTGTACAATGATTATGCAGGCAATTTCATCCAAGTGATCTTTCTCATACGTTAAAGTCAGTCTTGTATGTCTGTATTTGATAGATATGGGTTTGTTTCTCAGGGGCTGGTGTGCAAGCTACTAAGCCATAGAGTCTTAGGTTGTTGCAGTGCTTCTTGTATAGCTAAGACTTGTTTTGCTAAGAATGCTTGTTACATTTTTTATTCTAATTTTTTAGATAACTGAGATACTTTTAAAGCTTAATATACAGAGACAACTGTATGTAAATCATTCAGTGAGGTTAAGTCCTTTAAAAAGTGTAAACATTTGGACATGAAAAAAACATGCTATATTTGTTTGAACGCAGTACAGGATCTCTCATTAAACCAATGGCGTGAGTTTGGGGGCGGGGCTATTTGTCACATTACTCAAACAAACAGGCTGACATTTTGAAAGCGCTGCACAATCACAGTGATACAGTCGAAAACCTTTCAAATAACAATATTGCCGGCTACTTAGTGTATTTCTAATTTTCCAGCAAACGAAAATGCAAAACAAACATTTCTGAACAATGCTACAGAAAAATTATTTGTAACTGTTCTCCAAGCAAACACAGTTGCTTTGTTCTTGCATGAATCATTGATTTTGAACAAATTAGTTAAGTAAATGATTGTAATCTGTTTAGTTCCTGAATGAATCATTGTTTTTGAATAAAATGGTTGAGTTAATTATTTAATGATGAAAGTGGTAGCTTGTTTCATTCCTGAATAATTTAGCTTTTTTGAGCAAATTGGTTGAATTCAAAACAGCTACTTGTCACCACCTACGTGCAGAGCGATTAAAAACTACACCAGTCACTGAAAAATCGCCCCCACTACAATATATACAATATATAATACATACACACACAACCCAAATTCCGGAAATGTTGGGACGTTTTTTAAATTTGAATAAAATGAAAACTAAAAGACTTTCAAATCACATGAGCCAATATTTTATTCACAATAGAACATAGATAACAACAAATGTTTCAAACCTGAGAAATTTTATAATTTTATGCACAAAATGAGCTCATTTCAAATTTGGTGCAAATTATACTACAGGTCTCAAAATAGTTGGGACGGGGGCATGTTTACTATGGTGTAGCATCTCCTCTTCTTTTCAAAACAATTTTAAGACATCTGGGCATCAAGGTTATGAGTTTTCTGGAGTTTTGGTGTTGGAATTTGGTCCCATTCTTGCCTGATATAGGTTTCCAGCTGCTGAAGAGTTTATGACGTATTTTTCGTTTAATGTTGCGTCAAATGTTCTCCATTCATAGTGCCTTCCAAAACATGCAAGCTGCCCATACCGTATGCACTTATGCACCCCCATACCATCAGAGATGCTGGCTTTTAAACGCTGATAACACGCTGGAAGGTCTCCTTCCTCTTTAGCCTGGAGGACACGGCGTCCATGATTTTCAACAAGAATGTCAAATTTGGACTCGTCTGACCATGGAACACTTTTCCACTTTGAAACAGTCCATTTTAAATGAGCCTTGGCCCACAGGACACGGCGGCGCTTCTGGACCATGTTCACATATGGCTTCCTTTTTGCATGATAGAGCTTTAGTTGGCATCTGCAGATGGCATGGCGGATTGTGTTTACCGACAGTGGTTTCTGGAAGTACTCCTGGGCCCATTTAGTAATGTCAATGACAGAATCATACTGATGAGTGATGCAGTGTTGTCTGAGGGCCCGAAGACCACGGGCATCCAACAAAGGTCTTCGGCCTCGTCTCTTACGCACAGAGATTTCTCCAGTTTCTCTGAATCTTTTGATGATGTTATGCACTGTAGATGAAGAGATTTGCAAAGCCTTTGATTCCACAATCTTTTTACGCAGTCTTTCACAGATTGGAGAGCCACTGCCCATCTTTACTTCTGAGAGACTCTGCCTCTCTAAGACATCCCTTTTATAGCTAATCATGTTACAAACCTGATGTCAATTAACTTAATTAGTTGCTAGATGTTCTCCCAGCTGAATCTTTTCAAAATTTCTTGCTTTTTCAGCCCTTTGTTGCCCCCGTGCCAACTTTTTTGAGACCTGCATCAGGCAACAAATTTGAAATGAGCTCATTTAGTGGATAAAAGTGTAAATTTTTTCCTTTTAAATATTTATGTTCTCTATGTTCTATTGTGAATAAAATATTGGCTCATGTGATTTGAAAGTCTTTTAGTTTTCATTTTATTCAGATTTAAAAAATGTCCCGATATTTCCGGAATTAGGGTTGTGTGTATATGTATGTGTGTGTATATATATATATATATATATGTATGTATATATATATATATATATATATATATATATATATATATATATATATATATATATATATATATATATATATATATATAGAGAGAGAGAGAGGGAGAAAAATAAAAATAAAACCCCTGTTTACAGAAAGAGGCCCTGTTTCCCTGTTTACACGGGCAGAGGAATCACTTTGCAGGCCATCTGGAGCAAACCCAGAGCACATTCCTCCTTCAGCCATCCCTTTTATTTTCAATGGAAGCATCTATAGTTTGATGTCAGCCGCACAGTGAGTGGCCTGAGAGCTCTTAAATTTGAGCTGAAATGTAACAGAACGTTTTTAATGGAAGACCTTGCAGGAAAATTGAGTGTGGAAAAGGGAAGACTCTTTAATACCTTGTATTATGTCTCTATGACCATTTTTCTGCTGACTCAGGAAATCTTGGGTTTATATTGTTTTTATTTTGTTATCCAGTACCACTATGGTGTCATTAAGCCATTTGTTTTTATGTTTTGCCAGCCTTGGTGCGCTTGCGTGAAAGGTTATTCTCATAAATGTACAGAATCCAGTTTTTCTGCCAGATCACTGGCATAAACCTATAAATATGTGTCTTATGATGGGGTCACCACTGTGTACACATGCTTTCAAGTAAATTAAGAATGAAATATGACCTTTTTCGTTTATCTGACAGCAGCAATAGATGTTGTAATTTATGGCGACTGGGACATAGTGGCAAGAGATTAATCATGGGTCAACCATTTTTCATTGCTCGTATATTTTTCGATATAGGGGGAAAATGAGAAAGTACAGGTTGTAGTCAGTACCTCCACCTGTCTCTATATATCTTCCTTTCCATTTGTGTTTTAGGATCACTGTCTCCACTCACCACCTCTCTTGTCTCGGAAGATGGACCTGATTGTAAATTTTCTTGCTAAATGTTTAATGGGGTTCGATTTTTCAGGTTTTAACACTCACCTCACTCAGAAAGTGCAAACAAAGAGAATAGTCTAAATAGAAATGCCTTTTGTTTACCCTGGCTCGTTCCATTGAGCTGCAAGGAACTTCATAGGTGAAGTGTTTTATCTGGAGCTGTCAGTCATCCAGGTAGCTTTGGTCGCTGACATTGAATCCTATTATTGTACAGTGCAGAGGGACGCTGGGATATTAGCCTTTCTACTTTACCACCAAGATATTGCACTCCAGTTCTTTATCTCTAACAGAACAGGAAGAGTGTTAATCCTGGTTCATTTCTGGCCCATCATGTCCTATAAATAAATGACAATGTAGACCAGGGGCCGGTTGCACCAGCACCAACTTACTTGCACTACTAAATGTTTGAGCATTGCGCCATTAAACTTAGTTGAAACATAACCCTACGTATAAACTAAATATTTACTGAAGCCTTCAACTAGGAGTAATAGTTGGAATGAACTGGAAGACTGATTGGATTGCATCAATGAGCTCATGTTTTAAATGACAGATAAATGATGTTGACATTTACACTTGTTTATATTTTTAGAGGGTGAACTTTATGTGAATAAATTAGTTCTTAGCAGCTCTCTGACATGAAAACGATCTTAACAGTGAACTTTCCAGTGTGCCTGTCATTTGTGCATGTCAACGTTTATTAAAAGAAAATAAATATTAAAATTTCTGGATTGCTGTATTAGTATTTATTTAATTTATTTACTGTTTTTTAGATACCATTCCTGGACCATTATATTTGATATATTTAATTTATTTAATTAATAAATATATTTAATTTATTTAATTGACTAATTATTTGATCATTTTGTGTCATTTCAATAGGGAATTTTGATTTAATTTATATAATTTAATTTATTGCTTTTCAACACTATTTCTTTTTACAAATTTGAAGGCAGCTTGGACCGGTACCAGTAATTGTGAACGTCCATATTCTGTTCCCATTTAATGACACATTACTTTACGGAGAGCTTATGAACTACTGCCTAAATATTGCCTTAACAACAATGGCTTATTACTGGAATGTTTTGGTTAGGATGTAGTGTTAAAATATGGCTTAATTTATTTAACAGATTTCTGAGAAACAGAATGGAGTGTGAAAAAACAGCAGACATGTTTAAAAGTTGTTTGAACGGAGGTCATGAAGTGAGCCTAGGGTTCAGTCTGCAGAATGACAGAATGCCGCCTTGTTGTCCTCTCTTCCCTGAAGAGTTTTCGTGCTTGCATTCGCCATGTGATATGCATTCAGAAGCTTCTCAGACTTTCCCTGAGTTCTTTTATTGGATTGAAATCATCAGGAAACATTTAGCGCATTTTTGTGTTTCTCAGACAGTCGTGGGTTGATGGGTGATTTAATTTGTCTGCACAATGGAAGACTCTGTAGCACCGAAGAGCTTGCGGATGGTAAAAACTCTAATGAAAATTTAGGACGAGAGAGCAACTTTTGCATTGATGACAGCTTCGATTTAATGCCTCTACATAATTTACATCTTATTTACAGTTTGTTTTACAACATGTAAAATGCAATGAATTCTCATGTCTTCCATCTGAGCCTGGATTTCTCATATTGCTCTTCTGAAGTGTTTGAGTGTTTTTCCTGAGCTCAGGCATGTGTGCACAGCTCACCGCTGAAAGACTGCTCAGTCTATTTTGTCCCTCAACTGAACACGGCCCAAGCGTTCAAGCCGCTCGCCAGATAAAACACAACATGAAAATATTTCACCTGGGCTCCACAGCACGGCAGAGAGAAGGATACGTTTTTCCTGGCCGTCCGTGCTGAAAAAGTGTCCTAGATCTGCAGGAACAGGTGACTAGGTTGAGGAACCTGCTGGGATGATCCTGAACTAAAGAAAAGAGCTAAATTCTCAATTCACTAGTTGCACCACTTTCGCATGTGGTAATTCAGTACAGTCACCTACGTCTTATTTATTAACCACCAGCAATGAAGTTTAACCAGCACAAACAATCATTTTTAGATTAGGCTTATTGTATTATAGTTTGTAAGAAAGTGGACCAGATCAAATTATTAAGCATTTTTAGTTTTCAGATTGACAGGTTTGGGTAAGGTTTATTTAGAATGTCCATTCGTTCACATTTTTCAGTGTACATGTCCTAGCCGTGATTTCTAAATTACCTGAAATGTCAGCGTTTTGGCTTTGTTTTCCTATTGGCTTGCTCTCAACAGTCCGCATACATTATA
The DNA here is from genome assembly GCF_012432095.1 of Onychostoma macrolepis. Lineage (NCBI taxonomy): Eukaryota > Metazoa > Chordata > Actinopteri > Cypriniformes > Cyprinidae > Onychostoma > Onychostoma macrolepis. Next base: position 12,515,503 of record NC_081171.1, read on the forward strand.
TATACCATATTTGCATGGCTTTGACCTTTCTCTGTAGATCCCGCCTACTTGCACACCAACATTGGTAGATTGTGTCCAATGCCTGCACATTATTAGTCAGTCATTGCCTTCAGCAATATGAAAACAATAGAAAAACAAATCCAAAACCCGGACAATTTAGAAATCCTGGCCAGGACATTTCTGGGAATAAGAGGACATATGGTCGCTTTAAATGTGGGGTAAGTGATTTCTGGTAGCCAATGTTAATATTTGAAATCACCAAAACAAACACGCCCCTACCCCAAAAGAGTTTCCCTTTAATGTTAACATAAATGCTTATTTTTCCAGGTTAATTAAAGCATGGCTTGTTTGAGAGGAGTTTGCTGTGTCAGTATCTCCACAACAGCTTGTGAAATGCCTCTCCTGTCTGCTCACACTGCAGTCTTTCAGTCCTCAGGCAGTAGCTTAGCATGCTAACCCACATGTTACTTTCTTATCCAAGCAAATCCAAGTTGTACCTTTCATATTCAACACGTCTGAAGACGTTAGAGCTGTGGCAGAGCGCTGCAGCATACAGATCCTCTTGAATGAGCTCTTAGATGTGTTACATGTATAAAGCTCAGCGGAGAAATGGCCCGACCGCAGCCACCTTTAATTGGCTCTGTGTCTACTGTGAAATACTAGCAGACTGAAATGGGCTTATCGACCATTATGTCTGCCGCATTCAGCTGTGCGTGAGCTCTTACACCGCTGAGCACGTTGCGGGTACAATGCAACACATTTAACACCGATTTCAATATTGACTTTAGGATAAAACTAATAAGACGTTGGACGTGTTGGAATTACCCAGCACTGCTCCTCATAGCCCGGTCATCTGAGTCAGCAACATCACCCTCTGTTTATCAGTCTTTCTTTCCTTCCTGCTCTCTGTCTTTGTGAGGCTTAACTTTATCTCTCACTTTCTTTTTTTGGTGCTGTGAAGTTTAGTCAGCTGGAAGGTTTGTTTGAAGAGGCGTTGAGCAGAGCGTTTAACCTCCACATTGTACAGTAGCCCATGGCATTAGTCATGAGGGTTAGTGAGACGATCTTACTAATTTTTAATGTGGGCAGGACGTCAGCACAATCTAAAACTTGTGATATGCTGACTTACAGATTCACACTGTACAAGCAAGTTACAATATAAGTTTATATAGAGAGACAGGACACTTTTATGTGTGGTAGAAATGATTGTTTTCTGGGGCTAGTATAGGGCTTCTCAAAGTCATTCTAATATGCTGATTTTGCATAAACATTTCTTTCTGTTATCAGTGTTCAGAACAGTTGTGTTGCTTAGTATTTAGGCTATATCTCCTTTAACTCATATAGCAGTTTTTCTGTATCTAAATGTGTATGTGGCATGAGTCCTTGAGTTGAAAGAATGTTCATTTTGTGCGTTTGGGAGAGAAGGTGTACAAGGGCAAGATATGCACAAGAACAGTGTTCGTGTGTGTACTGCGTTTCTAAGGGCCGTCTCACTTTGTAACCCTGAGCCCCAGAGGACCAATGAGGTACATTGGAAAAGGAGGGAAACCTAGTGAGGGTGGAAAAGAAAACAGAAATCCCCTGCTGTGGGTCATGTCAACTGAAATGAAAAAGGAGTGGTTTATATGATGTCATATTTGACGTAATCGCTCTCACCTCTGTCACAAGGCATGTGCATAATAATTTGTGGTCAATAAATGCTCATTTTAATCCTGTTTGTATGGAACAATTATGTCTCTGACAAGTGTGTGTGTCTGTATGTGTTTGGGTATAGTTTGTCTTCAAAAGTAAGCTAAATTTAATAAAACCTCCCTCAGGAAGCATCTGGAAAAAGAATTTATAAATTAAGCACAATTATTTTTATGATGAAAATGAAGTTATATATAGTTTATAATTTAATTAAATGCAAATTAAATTTATATAAATATTGATTTAAGTACAAAGGTGAGATTTTGAATATAGCATAAAATTCACTGTAGGCCTACTCTAAAGTCTGGACCACAAGGTCTGTAACAGGTACAGTATATATGAAGATGTTAAGATGCCTGTCTGTAATAGTTTGTGTAAAGCAGCTTATGTTCAGTGTGATGTGATAGAAACTGTCGATGAGATCATTCTTCCTAACATCTGCCTTGAGTACTGGGCACTGATCCATTTCCTATTAAGGAATCTCCACAGCACTCAATCGCTTAATATGACTAACTATAAATTTGCTGATGAGCAGCAAGCTGCCCTGATTGTGTGTGTGTATGTGAGAGAGAGAGAGAGAGAGAGAGCGAGAGTCTGTGTAGGTTGGCCACAGAGGCCGCTAGGCTCTTTGTAGTTGAATGACAGCTTTGTTCCTGCTCCTCAATGATGTAATTACAGACCACAAGTCAACACCCAGTTATCCACTCATTTTCCCTCTCTCTCTGTTAGTCTGCTTCTCTCTTGCATTGTCTTTGCTCTTTCTGTCATGATCTGTGCAGATAACAATTCTGATCTTCATTTTTATGTTTTGTTCCACATCATTATAAAAAATAAACAAAATATATGACCTAATGGATTTTCTACTGTATTAACTATGCTGAGAATATTGTAGAAATATCTGCTTTTAAAGGTGTATTCCATGTAAAGCTGGACATGCTGTTGATTTATTACCACAAATAATAATTTTCAATAAACAAAATAAAAACTTCAACTATAAAATGAAAATAAGAATGTTTCAGTTCAACTCCTACATCAGTTCATGTAAAAATTAACAAAATGGAAGTGTGTACAGAAATGCATGCATAATAGAAGGCTATGGATCCCATAGACCCTTCCATTCCACACTTCCTCTGTTTTTTTGTTTTGCATGGTTTGGTTTTTGCTTTTGCTTTGCTTTTAATAATACATCAAATTATTATGTTTTACTCAACAGCGTGCCAACTGAGCATCTTAACCCAGAATATTAATTTAAACCACTTGTATTTACATAACCAGACCAGCCTAGAAAACTCTTTGCTATAAACTTTTCTATAAACTTCTAAAAACTCTAATAGCGCTATGTAAATAATTAAACTTTAGCATATGATAGTTTGTATAAGTGATATTATATTAATTGTATTATATGACATTTTTTTAATTTCTTCTCTTTTTTACAGCTAACTGTATGCCCCCATGCAAAAATGGTGGGATGTGCTTGCGGCCCCACATTTGTGTGTGTAAACCAGGCTCTAAAGGCAAGTCCTGTGAACAGACCACTCTGCCCCCATCCTCTCATCCAACTGGACCATTAAACGGACACACCAATGGTGGACTTCCAAACGGAGGTCATACGAATGGATATCCCAATGGTCATAATGTAATTCCCCAGCGTCCCATTCCTCAGCAGATCTTCCCACAAGGCCAAGGTCAAGTGCCGTTACCGTTGCCCAGCACCAACATGGGACATCTGACTCTGTCCATGAAGCCATCACCTAACGGACCCATTCCTTATCAACCACAGTGAGTATGACGTCTGGATTCATTCATTTATAGCATCATAATACTGTGTCATGGTTCAAGATTTGAGTGAATTTTCAGTCATAATGGTTGTTTGGCTTTGTACTTTTCAAACAGGCTGAAACGTTCCTAATTGATTATACTTATTAATAAAAGGACAGTGCAGAATTCCTATGACCAGATTTTTGACTTTCAGCATGAAGCCTGGTTCACACCGTAAATTATTTCAGCTTAGAACAGCAAAAAAAAAAGTCCAATCATAGTTGAATAATCAAATAATATGCACTTCCAGCTGAATGCACAGTGGTAGAATTTATTGGTGAAACTGATATTTCAGAACCAATTATATGACCTAAAAGGTTTGATATTGGTAGAGAATACTAACAAACATATAATCATATATGAATATATTTTCTAGTTTAGCACATAGCAAAGACCTGTGAGTAGTTGTGTAAATGTATTTTGGACTTTTGTGATTCCTCAGGCCCTTAGTTCACCAAACTTGTCATTTTATTATTTTGGAATGAACACCATAGCTCAGTATTAATGCCAGACTTCAGACCCACAGATGTTAACGGTCTCTGCCCCTTTCGTGCCCCCCTACTACTCTCTCAGACTGGGTCTGTTTTACAGAAATACCTACTGTTCTTTAGCCTGACTCACTGAAATCTTTTTGCATGACTTACACTTGGGCTTTCACCAAATTGTGACTCCCGAACTCCTTATGTCAGCCTCCTAGTTTTTGCCGTAATTTTTGTTTGCCCTCAAAACACGATTTTTATGAGAATCCTTTACCGTGACTGACTAAAACCCCTGCAGTCTCTTTAGTGACCTGTTTTTTCTGAGAGGGTTCTGCAGGGTCTGGCTTGGGATTGTTTTGGCTGCCACAAATATAGATGACTGGAAAGTTCACAATCGTATCGGATGTGAAGCTTTCTTTATTTCTTTCTAACAGAGCGAATCAGACAGACACCACACGCTGAGTCAAAATCTTGAGATGTGGGGGAAAGCCACAGAATTGCCCCCATGTTGGTTCCAGGAAAAGCTGTAAGACTGTGGCAGGGCAGGATATTGATGAATTCTACTTAAAATATTAATGAAAGCAGTTTATGTGCTGGGACTGACGTGCATTTTCAGTCAGAGTTTGGACGTATCTGCTTGGTAATTGCTACCAGACCTGTCCTCGAAAGCTTCTGTGGGTTTCCACAGGGTTTATTGTGTGTGGAGGAGGTAGGCCTCTCTCCAGAACTCCCCTTCCTCTCAGCTGCAGACAAACTTGCTCAACATTTGAGAGGAATTTCCTGCATTTTAGATATTTGGATTATTTTGAATGTTATCAGTATATATAATCAATATTTAATTATATTATTAGGATAATATTTGGGTTACAAAAGTCAAAAAGACAAGACTCTGAGTGTTACAAGGTAGGGCTGTCAGGTTATCAGAATTTACATTCAATTTTCTGTTTATATTAATATCTTGTGAAGACAAATGTTTTAACAAGAAGTACACAAAGGCTTTATTGCAACCGTCAGTCAAGCAGCCCTTAGGTAACTGTGCATTATTTATTTTATTTTCTTTCTTCTTTATTTAATTATTTTTTTCATTTTATATTTTACATTGAAGGTGCAATGGTGTACTAAAAATGACATTTTTTTGGTGACATTTTAAAGAATTATACCAGATATTTCATGGTTAACCTGATATTTGAGAACCGAATATATGTTGTATAAAGGTGTTAAAATCTGTAAAGAATACTGATAATCAGTCTGTAATCATAATAATCATCTATAATCAATCATCTGTTGATAATTTTATTTTATGTTTAAAATATTTTATTTTATTTATTTATTTATTTTTTAATTTTAAAACTAAAGTACCAAGATTCTGGCGCTATGCCGCTATGCTTGTTCTCTTAGACCGCTTTTTACAGTCTAAGGGTTGCCAGGGTAACACATGGAAGCAGTGAGTTATGTATTCATAAATTTTACATGCAAAAACATTTCACATCGTGTTCTTTCACTGTTATTTTACTCTTCAAATGGAATATTTGCAACTGTCAAAATATGACAGTTATTAGGCCACATTTCCCTCGAAAACCGACTGAATGAGTGAAAGGTTTATTGAAGCACAGATTGAATGATTTGTTGGTGTGAGTGTGACGGGCAGCTGTGAATCATCAGTGTGGGTTTAGTTTAGTGAAGCTGTGGTTGGGTGTCATCACCACAGAAACAGGTCAGTGAAATGATTATTCAGACACTTGGGGAACCTAAACATTTTGGCTAATTGTGGACAAGCATCTAGGAATGAAGAAATGTAAAAACATTTGGCTAATTAGAATCAAGTATGAGCCATGTAACAAATCTTTCTGACGTCTCAATGAACTCTAACGCTCAGAAAAAGAATCATTTTCAGGCAGGTTTCATGTGGCATGATTTTACAGGTGTGCAACAGTTATACTGAAAAAACCTCTCTCTGCGATGATAATTTTGAATTTATAGGCTTCAAAATCAAGATGTTACAGAGTTAAATTTGCAGAGGCCTTGTATTAATATTATAGTGAGAAAAACCTTTAGATTTATAGTTGAATGTGTTTGTGGATTTGCGTCAAGAAAACCTGATCCATCCAAAGGAACACTGCTGGTCATGGAAAGGATCGAAATGCTTTAGGAGAGATTTTATACAGTGTTTTCTGTTGACGCTTTATTTTCCGAGCCTGGATCGATGCCGAGCATTGTGTTCAAGCTGTGTGGCACACTGTATTTACTCTAAACCTATTGTTTGACTAAAGTGATTTGAGGTGTTTAATGTTGGAGGTTATGATTAAGTCTTGTAGTGTTTGTGCTCTGAGGATTTTTCTGTGTTGACTTATCCAGATCTCAAGTAAACTCATGAATCCTTTGTTGGCAGTTTAGGTGACCTTTAGGTGAGTTGAACAATGAGTCACTAGTCCTTTTAAGTACTCATAAAAAACCAAAAGTTGGAACTGACATGGCTGGTTTAGGGTATTATCAAATCAGATTTTGGTAGAAGATAATTGCAAGTTAAAGTGAATGAAAGAGCTTACAGTATGCTGTATGTAAAAGCAGTAGTGAGCACCATGTTGTACTAGATTTAAAATAGTAATTAAAGCTGCAGTCTGTAAGTTTTGCCTCTATGTTGCCATCTCTGTTTGAAAACTTGGAATTGCAGCTCTGTGCGGAATTATCTTCCTTGCGTGGGGTTGTACTCCGGCACGGCTCCAGCATAGATGAAGCTAATGTTTTGGGGAGTATGTGTGTCAGTCTGTCAATCACCGCATCGGTGTGGATACTGTACTCAGGAATCACAGATTCTAGCCTACGTCTTGGAATATATGACCCAAATGAGAATTTTCACCGTATATTGCCATCTGAACAAGTCTGCCACGTTTGTTCTGACCAACTGAGGAAAAAAGCATTACAATAAATTGCGCTACCAATGGCGATTTAATCTAAAGATCGGTTAGCTCATATCAAATCTAACCGTGCAAATTATTATTATTGTTATACTTTATTCTCAAATTATTAATGTTAACAACATCAGCATTGCGTGACAATGAGTATAGTGTGTATTAGTGTGTAGATTTCGATTTCTGTACAGTCTAATTGTCATACCATTTGAATTTCATATTAAGAAATTCTTTTAACCTAAAAAGCAAATTATGCTCCCTTCGAACGGGTTGTCTTTAAAATACAAATCTTGTGTAATCCCAGGCTATCTGTACTCAAAAGCACATTTAAAACTTGAATATAATTTAATTTCATTCACATGTGTTTCATAAACACATAATCCTTTCTGTATTACAATCACCATCAAAATGGTACATTTAATTATTCCAGCTGCTGTGAGAAAAGGCTATAAATGATCCGCCACCTGCAGGATCCTCATATGCGATAGCCTAGTAGCCGGGACAACTTCTTTATGTTTACAGACGTTACGTAATGACGTAGCAGCATGCTCGAATTTCCCGTGAAAACCTACCTGTACCACTCAAATTAGAAAACATTATTATAAATTAACCGTTGTGAATCGGGCTAAAGTAAGGTGATAGTTTTGAACACTGGCTGGTTATGTACTTGCTCAAATATTGATTTCAGATCATTTTTAACCTAAAAAAGTTATGGACTGCAACTTTAATTTGTCATTTTTGTTGCATTTCAGTACTTTTTAATATAGAACCGTTTATATTAACAAAATATTAATGCAGTTAATCATGGATATTAAAATAAAATATTAATGCATTTAATCTTTTTTTTTTTTTTTTTTTTTGTATATCTTTATAAATAATTAATTAATATGAATGCCCCACTAATTAGTACCAATGGATATTGTGGCTATAGCTGTGTACAGGTGGTTTGTGTGTATAAGTATGCTGGGGTAAATGAAGCTGGAGAAGTAAATGGTGAATCAAAGACAGACCAGTATGCTTTCCATTAATTTTACGGACATTTCCTTTGACCCTAAAGCACAGCATGATGCAGTGTAATTCAAAATACAGGTAAAACACCTGTGAAACATCAGTACGGAAAATTCCTTCATATTAACACGGCACATTGGCCAAATTTTACGGACTTTTCTTAGAGCGTATGTAATCACCCTGTGAGGAGCACATACTGACTCCACCACAGCATGATGTAACTGCTAGCCTCCAGCGATTAAAAACCCACCTATAATAGAGCAGTGCTGTTAACACACACCTGGCTCTGTAACTCCTGTCAATCAGGAGGTCTGGAGTTCATCGGTGCTGCTTCTCTCATGTCTGGCAGGACTTTGAAGTGTCAGTCACATCCAGGTTACACCTGTGCAGTAAGGTGCCACCCTACTCTGCTGATGGGTAATAAGAAACAAGGGAGAGATTCATGGTTCTTTAAAATTATGATAGTGGCTTTAAGCTAAATCCTTAGCATTTTAGGAAAATTATTGATACTGTCAACATTTAGACCAAATGCAATTGAATTGAATTTGAATTTTATTGAAGGGAAAGCCCCTTGAGATGCTCCATCTCAATTTCAAGGGAGACCCAATTAATTGTAACATGGTACATTAATTGTTACATGGTAACATGGACAATGATTCTTAATAATATATTGAGCAAAAATTATCAAATAATCATTTATTTTTTTACATTTTTATTATTATAATTTGATTATTATAAATAATATACAGTGGGGCAAAAAAGTATTTAGTCAGCCACCAATTGTGCAAGTTCTCCCACTTAAAAAGATGAGAGAGGCCTGTAATTTTCATCATAGGTATACCTCAACTATGAGAGACAAAATGAGGAAAAAAAAAATCCAGAAAATCACATTGTAGGATTTTTAAAGAATTTATTTGCAAATTATGGTGGAAAATAAGTATTTGGTCAATAACAAAATTTCATCTCAATACTTTGTTATATACCCTTTGTTGGCAATGACAGAGGTCAAACGTTTTCTGTAAGTCTTCACAAGGTTTTCACACACTGTTGCTGGTATTTTGGCCCATTCCTCCATGCAGATCTCCTCTAGAGCAGTAATGTTTTGGGGCTGTCGCTGGGCAACACGGACTTTCAACTCCCTCAAAGATTTTCGATGGGGTTGAGATCTGGAGACTGGCTAGGCCACTCCAGGACCTTGAAATGCTTCTTACGAAGCCACTCCTTCGCTGTTCGGGCGGTGTGTTTGGGATCATTGTCATGCTGAAAGACCCAGCCACGTTTCATCTTCAATGCCCTTGCTGATGGAAGGAGGTTTTCACTCAAAATCTCACGATACATGGCCCCATTCATTCTTTCGTTTACGGATCAGTCGTCCTGGTCCCTTTGCAGAAAACAGCCCCAAAGCATGATGTTTCCACCCCATGCTTCACAGTAGGTATGGTGTTCTTTGGATGCAACTCAGCATTCTTTCTCCTCCAAACATGACAAGTTGAGTTTTTACCAAAAAGTTCTATTTTAGTTTCATCTGACCATATGACATTCTCCCAATCCTCTTCTGGATCATCCAAATGCTCTCTAGCAAACTTCAGACGGGCCCGGACATGTACTGGCTTAAGCAGGGGACACGCCTGGCACTGCAGGATTTGAGGCCTTTGTTACTTTGGTCCCAGCTCTCTGCAGGTCATTCACTAGGTCCCCCCGTGTGGTTCTGGGATTTTTGCTCACAGTTCTTGTGATCATTTTGACCTCACGGGGTGAGATCTTGCGTGGAGCCCCAGATCGAGGGAGATTATCAGTGGTCTTGTATGTCTTCCATTTTCTAATAATTGCTCCCACAGTTGATTTCTTCACACCAAGCTGCTTACCTATTGCAGATTCAGTCTTCCCAGCCTGGTGCAGGTATACAATTTTGTTTCTGGTGTCCTTTGACAGCTCTTTGGTCTTGGTCATGGTGGAGTTTGGAGTTGGACTGTTTGAGGTTATGGACAGGTGTCTTTTATACTGATAACGAGTTCAAACAGATGCCATTAATACAGGTAACGAGTGGAGGACAGAGGAGCCTCTTAAAGAAGTTGTTACAGGTCTGTGAGAGCCAGAAATCTTGCTTGTTTGTAGGTGACCGAATACTTATTTTACCGAGGAATTTACCAATTAATTCTTTAAAAATCCTACAATGTGATTTTCTGGATTTTTTTTTCCTCATTTTGTCTCTCATAGTTGAGGTATACTTATGATGAAAATTACAGGCCTCTCTCATCTTTTTAAGTGGGAGAACTTGCACAATTGGTGGCTGACTAAATACTTTTTTGCCCCACTGTATACCTAAAATGACATTTGCTGACATTTAATCAGTCCCATCAAGGTTTCATAGGACTTTTATCTGATTGTTTATTTATTTATTGCAGCGTAAAAATGACTGAATTTAGCTTTCTTGAAATGTGTGCAAATATTCCAATAACCATGATGTATTTATGTAACTGGTGATAATCTAATCAGTGAAGCTTATATACTGTATACTTAAAAAAAAAAAAAATAGTAAAATATTATTTAATGTTAATTGAACAATTGTAATGTCTATTGTTGTAATATTGTTTTCACCGCATGTGTCTCGACTTGGAAGCAAACCGGTTGAAAATAAAATAGCCAAGAGAAGGTCATGAATGAATGATTTGGAGAGATCACTTGGAAATATTAAATATTACCCTCTCCAGGCCCTCAAATGGGCTTCATATCGGAAATTTTCTGTCCTTTTCAAACACTTGTATATAACCAGATGTCCTAGTTCTCTGTTCTCTGCTCACTTTATAATGGCATTCACTGCAATACAGTGGCAAGACTATTACATATTGATTCATTTTTTTCTAGAAAAAAAACAAAAATACATGCTGGCACAAAAAATGTGGAGTATACTTGATTTCCGGTTAAATTCTGTAATCACTGAATCGCAAAATCTTGGAGGGACTGTTTAATGTAGTAATCACAATATGCTCTTGACAGCTGTAGCGATTATGAGATAATCTGCATTATAAATGTATCAAACAGCTTTAGCATGTAGTCTAGGTGTTATGCGTCAGTGATGAAATTGGGTCTTCTGGTGTTTAGGAAACAAATATCCATCTGCAGACAATAGGTATTGAAGAGAGCAAAAGCATCCTGATGTGGGTCACTGGGTTCATTAGAAGAGAGAGCTGTCTCGCCGAGCACGAGGGAGGAACTGCAGCGGATTCCGCCAGATTCTGGGAATAACAAGAGGATAAGAGCGGAAGGAGAAGAATAGACAAAGTGGTCAAAAAAGTGGGAGAAGGAAATGGAAAACCGAGATGGACGAAGTACTGATATTATTAAAGAAGGAGGATGGGCAGAGTGGTACAGAAAGAAATGGAGGAGGGTCAGAGAAAAGAAAGAGGTAGAGAGAGAAATGGGCATGTGAAAAATTAAGTCGTTTATGTGAAAATAAGCAACATCTGGAGATCACTGAAGTTCAGACCTGTGTAGCTGTTCGGTTTTGATTGAGAGGGAGAGAGAGAGAGAGTAAAAAAATAACTCCCTGCATCTTTTTTTTTCGGTTTAATTACAGCACGTCTGCCAGCGTACGAGGTCCTGCCAGCTATTTTGTTGAGACTGGAATTGGAGCTTATGTTTATAACTTTTCTCTCTCTCTCTCTCTCCCTCTCGGCCTCTCTGACATCCCCCTCTTACTCTCATCTTCTCTCTGATGGAGCTGTGGACTTCAACAGCAGTAGCTGGATGATCCATAAGTATTGATTTCATGCTAAATGTTCATCCACAATTGAAATTTGAGAACAAAGCTTCATATGGCTTTGTCTCCATTTACATCACATTCTCAAGCTATTCCAATTTAGTGGACTGTAAAAGCAAAATTTGCTCACTATTCTAATACTACTCAAATTGCAAACTGGTTAAAATTGCTCTTATGAAATTGGTTAGCTAACACGCATATTAAGCAGCAGAACTGTTTTCAACATTGATAATAATAAGAAATGTTTCTGGAGCACCAAATTAACATATTAGAATGATTTCTGAAGGATCATGTGACACTGAAGACTGGAGTAATGACTGATGAAAATTCTGTTTTGCCATCACAGGAGTACATTTAAAAAAAAAAAATCAAATAGAAAACAGTTATTTACAGTATTGCTTCACAATAATACCGATTAACTGAAGTTTTGATTAAAAAAATGTAACTATGTTAAGCATAAAAGTCTTTCAAAAACATCTTACCGACCCGACCTGGTAATGTAGATTGTATATGGGTTTTTTTTCCTCCATGTGGTGCCTTTAATTACCATGCTCTTTCAGATCATTCAGGCAACCCACTGGCGGGTTGATTTTTCGAAAATATGTCATTTTGCACATTCCAAGTTATTATATTGCTGGGCTGCAATAGACACATTAGAAGAAGTGAGCGGAGCCGCATCACATGTGTTCAACCACTATGCTCCAAAAACCATAATTACAATTCATATTACCAGGATTTACTCTGAATCTCAGCCCAGTGTCGTAAAATTCAATATAAACAGCTCATTATACTTCTGCTCCCCTTGCGCAGAATAATCTTAGGGCAAATAAACATTAGTGAATTTAAAAAAAAAAAAAAAAAAAAAAATGTGGCTTCATGGCCACAGGAGCAGCATTGAGTGCTGACTGGCTCTCTAGAGCGCTTTCTGAATCCAGAAGCTAGCGGGTTCAGTTCCAGTCTCAGACAGGTTCCTCTTCATCAGAGACGGCACATGTAAACAGATGTCCCTGCTGATCTAACCTGTCTACCAGAAGAGTCACTGTGGGCAGAAATCAGCTAGGATCACAGTGCCTAAATGGATCTGGCTTAGTGCTCTGTAAACTTCTTCTCTTACTGGCCTGCTGTGGTGATGTGTGGAGGCCATAAAAGATCCTGCTGTTCTTTTGTTGTGGTTTTTATTGAGATATTTGAATGCAGACCACACAGTTTGTTCAGTTAACTGCTCGCCTGCAAACCTCATTTCATATTATGATACTATTCAAGTAGCTTTATACTAACATATTAAACTCATTTCTCACAGGGACTGTGTTCCTTGTTGAGTATCTTTTTCTTTCATTGTTTAAAAAATGTTAATATTGCTTCTTCATCACTTTAATTTGCTGTTTAGGCAAAGGGAAAATTAGCTGTATTCTGAATGAAAATAGATTATCTTTTTCCTTTGATGGGTATTCAAAAATATTCAGTATGATCTGTATGATTGAAATGTTTCTTAAGCATGAAATTACAATAATTTCTGAAGGGTCGTGTCACACGGGAGTAATGGATGCCAAAAATTTTGCTTTGCCATTAGAGGAATAAATTACATTTTATAAATATATTTAAAAAGAAAACATTTTTTTAAATTGTAATATCACAATGTTACTGTATTTTTTATCAAATAAATGCAGCTTTGGTGAGTATAATAAACTTCTTTCAAAATGCATTATTTTGTGTGCCACAGTATAAAAAAGTCAGGTTTGAAACAAAATAGTGTGAATAATAAAGGCAGAACTTTCATTTTGAGTGGACTGTCCCTTTAAGACTGCTTAGTCAACTAGACATAGACTAGACTAACTGATTTTTAAAACATGTAGTTTTGAACCCTAGTGAAAGCAACATGAAAGTGCACAACTAATGGTACAATGAGATATTTGTTCTAGAGTTGATGCTGAAAAGTACTTCAGTACATCCATCTCCATCCCTTTCCGCGGTCCACAGGAAGACAATTATAACTTGAACAGTGCTTAGTTGTCTGTGCTAAACATACTGAAAAAATGGTCTGGACCACAGAGCACATCTGGGCACAAACCCAAAGGTTTCCTTACAATGATTTACATTACGGCACACGTGTATTCATAGATTTATGTCACCGTCTGCTGAACATTCAATAACAAGTGTAAGAGAATGCTGTATTTCACATGCATACATCAAATGTGCTGCGTACATCTTACACGCGTTTGTTATGTGGTGTTGAGAGCGTCTAGTCAGCCCTTCAGGGAGGGTTTTCGTCAGGGATAGTCTTGCACTGTCTGCGGTTGTGGGTGTTTGGGCTTTACGTCACAGTCCTAAGTGTCTCAAGGACTGATATTTTTTATAAATGTTGTCCTCATTTATATGTGCATGTGTGTGTAGCCTGTATGAGAGGGTTTCAACTAGGTCTGGTGTTTTAGGGAGGATCCGTGTGTATGGACAGTGTTTGTGTGTGGGTTTAAATGTATTTACAGACTGTGTGTCTCTGGGTGTGTGGTTCGCATGTAGGCATTTAGAAAGAGTGTATGTGTGTGGTTTGTGTGGGTGGGTGTGTGCATGTGGTTTGGCTTGAGTGTGTGTGTATGTGTGTGTGTGTGTGTGTATGTGTATGTATTTAGAGAGGGTCTGTGTGGTTGGTGTAGTGTGTTTGTGTGTATGTGTTTGAACTGTTACAGTGATCCACAGGTGCTGGGCTGGTCAGGTTTCTTGTGTTGTTTGGTTTCAAGATGAAATGCAGCCTGGCAGTGAACCAGAGTCTGGATTCATGGAGCACCTCGGGTTTAGTGTGGTAGACCTCTCCAGACACCTGTCAGACGAGAAGGAGGGGAGCAATGCACGAGAAAGGGAGACAATAAAAGAGACACATGTCCTCCCCGTCGCTGTGGCCGCCAGCTCGTGCACCTGTTGAGGAAGAGCTGCGAGATGCCCGCTGGCATAAGAACATGAGACAGTCATGGTGTAGTATAGTCCTCTTGGTGGAGATTAGACCAATCCAGCTGGCCTCCCTCACAAACACAGACACAAAATTCAGTTTTTCTGTCTACATGTGCAGGAAACCCACAGCTCTTTCCACACCAGGTCTGGTAACGCAGCTTATTAAGAAGTTCATGAGTGCTGGCTTTAGAATTATAAACCCATTCTGGCTTTTAATGCTCTTGGCTTTATTAGTAATAGTGCTTGCTTAGGCAACGCCCAAACAATCACCCAAACACCCAGCTTCACCGCGTTGGGCTGCATTGATTAGTAATTGCGCACAAGTGTTCTTACTTAGATTGGCAGACACAGTTCTCACGTAAAATTAAATTTATTCATTCCCTCATTTTAATGTTTATAAATCTGGATTAATTTGAATGTAGAGCACGTACCTGCAGTTGCGAATTAGCATAATACATGCCCAATTCATCTCCATATAAGGGATTTTCGTACCAGCTCTCCTGTGCAGCAATTCATCACTCTCTGCAAATGCATCCTTAAACTTTCTAAAGATGGTCTCTTGCTTGAGAGTATGTGTGTGTGTTTATATGGTACGCTGATTCTACATTTAAGGTGGAATGAATGGGGTATATGTAAAATGTCACCTGACCAAACCCAGAAAAAAATCTCATTGCATTCGCTTGTCGGAGAATGTGTTAACAGCCGTATGAATTAATGGTGATATCTATGGACTTAGGTAGGTAGGCGCTAACCTACCTAGTTGTTTTTATTGTTGCTGTTTTATTCAATTTCAATAACTAAATGAAAAGAATAAAAATAAACTTTCGATATCAATCCACATATGTGATTGACATAGGTTATGATCATCTTTGGTGTCTCCTTTGAAGAAATCTTGAGTAAAACCGCTCCATATTTAACTAAGCACATACAAAACACTTGAAACGGAAGTAAGGAGACCTGTTTTACAGAATGCGGAAGTCTGTTGCACATAACCCCCGTTGTGATGTGCGATAGAATGTGTGATAGCGGGAAAATGGAGAGATGCATTTGGAAATGCTTAACACTGTCTTCCACTAGTTCTCACCACATATCAGCTTCTACTGTCCAAGACACGTGATGGTGTGTGTGTGTGTGAGAGAGAGAGTTTATAAGCACTTACACAGCTCATTGCTTTTCACCTGTTCAGGAAGATACATTTTAAACTCTTTCTTTTTATGTGTGTGGTCTGCTCTTTTTAAACTGTAATGTTCTGTGTTTGTGGGGTGTAACTGGTTTTACTTCTGAAAAGACCAACTTGAAATGTCATTCTGGTTCAGGGTGGTTTATGCTGGTCTTGCTGGTGAACAAGCATGGCCATGTTTCTCGACAGCAAAACCCGAAACCATACAGTATGTTTGTCAAGTTGTTTTGTGTTTGCTGCTCTGGAGTGGAGGGCCCAAAACTCAGCTCTTATAGAGGCTATTATATGTTTTTCCCAGACAAATTCAATTAGTCAAGGCTTGACTTGTGTGTCTAAACGAGTTGGCATTCACACTCTCATAACTAGAATACAAAACCTTTTTTATATCTGTTTGCCTGTGTTTTTTAACCCCAGAGTTGTAAACACAGCCAGTTGACTGGTCTTTAAATCGTTTGATCTGTTGGTACATATAATGCACGGCACAGAAGTAAACTATTGTACGTAAAGACTGTGAGAAAGGGTGAGAGACTATGCTCTTCAACACATTGCATGACATTAAGAGCAGTACAAACATACATTTCAAAATGAGACCTCTTTGGAAACATCAAACGCGAGATGAAAGACAGACGGAGCAACAAAGCTGAGTAGTGTGAAAGACGAGATGAGAGATCAGTGGAGAAAAGCAACCTCTGTTTACACTTTCCCTGTAAATATTCTCATTTTGTTTGCTCGTTTTTGTGTATCTGCTCCTTCCGTTGCTTTACATTTGATCAGAAATCAGACGCTGTTTATACACTTTGCCCTCACATTCTCGCTTTGTTGTGGGATTGTTGTGGATAAAAAGCATGTTGTTATGTCTAAAGCCTTGCTTGCACTGAAAGGCGACGATCACTGCCTGCATTCCCATTGGTAGTTGTCACATTGCGTAACTGCTCATTTGCATAAAGTCGAACCCTGCAGTACTTGTCAGTATTGATGTCACATTATTGATGTCTGGTCACTTTTTAATTGCTAGTCGATTTCAGTTAGAATAGCCCTTAAAGGTGTAGTTCACCCAAAAATTACAATTTTGTGAACATGTCACCCTCATGTCATTCCAAACCTGTATAAATGTTGGTAACCAAATAGTTTCCATTCCCATTGACTTACATCATATTTTTGTCCATACAATAGAAGTCCATGGGAACCAAAACTGTTAGTCAGATACAGGTTTGGAACAACATGACGGTGAATGCATTTTAGGGTGGACTAATACCTAAGAGTACAGACACCATTCAGACAGATCTGAGGTCTGTGCTGTTATTCTAAGTTGCCGACCTTGATTTAGTCCTGTGCGTCATCGTCTTAGAAAGCTTCCCAGCTGTGATTCTGAGCAACCACATCCCTGTTTTCTTCATCCTAATAGATGTATGAAAAACGAATTACATTTCACATCCGTTTCCTCACAGCTGTGTGCTTGTCTCCTTATTAGCAAGATGTTTGATACTTTCACACAGACGTTGCTGATAATTATCAGTACCCATAATCCCCTTACAGATTTCTTGTGGGGAATTTGGCTGTATTTGGTTTTTACATTGTGTTCTGTACTCTGTTCCAAAAGCTAGTGAGCTGACTATCTAAAGAGCATTTTAAGGGACTTTCCAAAAGGTAGACAGCAACATGATGCTGTCTTATGAGATGGCTCATTTTGGCCAAATTCTTCAGCAACATTGTGTCCTTATTTTAGTATTATTTATACTATTATATTTATTAATATTTTGAATTGGCTTTTCTTAGTTTTAGTGGATATTATGTGGTTTCATCATTTTCCCTCATTTTTAATATTTCTGTATAGCTTTCATTGTTGTGTTAATCGTAGTGCAGTTTTAGTACTTCAACCTTTATTTCAGTTAGCTGCCAAGGCAACAGATTGAAGTTTATCGTGCAATATTAATATTTTATTTTATTTAATACTTTATTTCAGTTACCAAAATTTTTAAGTTAACACTGGCAGTGAAGGCAATCCCAGACTGCACTGCAACAAGCTGAAGCAGCAGTATTTCAATCGTTCATAATTGAGCTCACTTGGCCAGTAAACTCTTTTATGATATACTAAAAGAAAGAAAAAGGATTTTACAGAAAAATGAATATGGTTATAACAGAAAGAGAGTGTCATGTGCTATGATGTGTTATGATTGATATTTGTCTATGTGCTGGCATTCAGCTGTATGTGTCTGATCAACATAATGCAAAACAAATATGAATCATGTGAATGCTCATGTGTTTTCTGTGTTGCAAGTGATTGGTTTCATTTACATGTGACCAGAAGCATGTCTGCATGTTCAGGGTTCTATGGTTTTCCATATGGCCTTGAGCAGGTAATTAATCAAAATGAAAAGCACATAAATTAAAATACGAATACATAAATAATATAAATATATGAATTTTCAATACGGACATAAATCATTGTAACAGAAAAACAGAGTGACAGAAAGAAAAAATAACGGTAAAAAACACTTGAAAAAGTAAGGCGTTGACTTTTTCTTTTTAATGTTTGTATCTTGCAGAGTACAAAACCCAGTTTCAATGACGATGCACCAAAGCAAAACCCAGAAATTCATGGTTCAACAGAAAAACTACCACACTCACACACAGGTGCACGGAGTCGGACCCACCCTGAACCGGGCCATCCCTCTTTCAGTGGGACACAATCCACTAAATGGTAAGCACAATCCATCAAATGCTGGATCAATAAAATCCCATGTGTTTTTTGTGTTGTCCTTCACAGCACATGAGCATGTCAATTAAAACACCTAAAAACCACTGTAAAGTTGTTCAAAAGACTTTTGCACTATATTCTGAGTCATATGATATGTGTGAAAAACACATTGAAATTTAAGTCACAAGAAATGTAAAAACTAATGATGTTTGCGTTGTTTAACCTGCACTATATTTATTGATGGAAGAATTGTTCATGCGACACTGAAGACACTGAATTCAGCTTTGCCAAGACACAAATAAATTATATATTCAAATAGAAAACAGTTATTTCAAATTGTAATAATTTTTCACATTATTACTGTTTTTTACTGTATTTTCAATCAAATAAATGCATCCTAGGTGAATATTATAGACTACTACTACTTCTTTAAAAAAATAAAAATCTTACCCACTCCAAGCTCTTGCACAGTAGTGTATGTCTTGGCTTCCATTCTCTATAATTTTGCCACATTGATGTAATCCCAAAGCATCTCCTCCTGTTGAAGAAATCTGAGAAAGAGTGACATCAGCATCTCATAATGTTATTTAATGTAGCAGTTTTTATATTTCAACAAGTCTCACTGACTCTGCATGAAGCCCTGGGTGTTTGACGGAATGACAGATCACACACACCGTGAAACATTCCGTGAGCAGAGTGACAGCATGTCTGGCTCGCTTAGAAGCATTTAGCTCCGTGTCTGCAACGCTGTGAGATGACAGTATGATTTTGTTATACAGCTGTAGTATGAAGTTGAAGATGATGATAAAACAGGGTTCCCACAGTCATCAATATTAAAGATGAATATTAAAACTCCAAGCCTAGAAGAGTTATGGAAATATATGAAATATTGAAAAGTCATGGAAATTTCTATAGAAAGTACCCCCCCCCCAAGCTAATCATACTAGATTCGAGTACAATAGCTATAAAATGATTTTTAAACATCATTATCTATCACAAACCACCAGAATGTCATGGAAAAGTAAGGAAATTCATTGATCAAAAGGTGTGGGAATCCACAGTACAAATTAGTGGTTAGATGGTTCACAACCACAGGCATGTGCGATTTAGACCCCACTTTTTCGCTTCCCCTCTCTCTATTGCATATCTGCTGTCGTCTCATTTATTGTAATTTTGTATTGCTGCAGGTCGGCCCTTAAGTTATGGCTCCATTGTTTTTTTTCCAAGCGGATCCTCTGGTTGAAATCGTATAAAGACTTAAGCATTGCCTTGTGCGCTGCACTGTCTAAAGTGAGTTATTAGCCTCATTTTCTCTGGGTAATTTTAGATAAAAGCCTGGCCATGAGGGAAGGCAAAAACTGGAGAAAAGAGAAAGAGAGGGGGGGGAAATTAAATGACAGAGCGTTACGATAAACGGTCATTGAGGGAAGTGCTCTTAGGAGGCAGGTGAGAGGATTAGATACAGTAGTTCTGCATGTGAATGAGGGGACAGTGGGGCGGCAGAACTAATGTGTAGCATGACATCTATTATGCCTCTTCCTGCCCTGCAGACTGGCAGCATTACACAACTCTGCCGAATACAGCCAGAGCTCTGCTGTAATACTAATGCAAGGAGGAGCCCGTGGGGTATTGGGTAACTGTTTTTGCACGGTGTTGTGGTCTGACATGCCGTTTCTCGCTGCTTTGAAACCTAGCCAAACCGCACACTGACTGGATGTCGGATCGTACAGAAGTGACCGGGTTCACTCAGAGGGAGACAAACCTTTACATATTACATTACGTTAGTCTGTAGGCTGTAAGAGACAAGCATCTGACTGACTTCCTGTTGACCTCGTGTTACATTTGTAGTTTTGATTGGATTCATGGATTGATGAAAGAAGGGGCATTGGGTTAGATCTACAGTTTGAACAGAAATCTTGATGTTTTTGGTTACTGGTGCAACAATTCACACTTCAGATTTAATGATAGAAAGATGCTGTATTCGTGTGTTGGTTCACCTTGTTTTACTTTCGGGACAAGGAACACTTCAAAAAAGTCATTTCTTCACAAATCAGACTACAAAGGTTGTGCTACATGTTTCTGATTCTCTAAAAAAGAAACCGCCCAAAAAAAACATTTGGGTATGTCTTCCAAGGTTGCCTAATAGCCTAATTTGTTAGCAATAGACATAAAGGGAGAGCAGGGTAAAAAATAATTCCTGTTAATCATAGTTTTGATTTGAATGATCTGAATTCTCAATCTTTTCTATTATTACTGCTGAATCTACAGCTTCAGGTGAAGCTTGTGTACCGAATTCAAAGTAAAAAGATAAAAAGGTGTTTACTGCAAAATAATGACAAGAAAACACACTTTTCTATTAATGTGTCTAATTCGCAAACAAATTACTCTTTTTATTAAATTGAAAAATAAGCAACCAGTGTTATTTGATTCCTGACCAAATGACTCTCTTGTTCCATTTCTTGTAATGAATCATTCAAAAAGACTGAGTAAACATTTAAATCAGTTTGTCATATCCTGATATAAATGATGAAATACAGATGTTGTATTAATATTAATTTATTTAAAAAAAGAAAAAAAGAAAACTTTGAGCAAGATTTGCCATCTCTTGCTTGAAAGGGAAGGAATATCCCATGTCCAGCTCATGTCCAGGTAGGGGACTGAAATCCTAGCATCAAATCTGAGGTTATGTTTTATCAAGTCTGTGGTATTTCCTATGGTAATTTAGATTTTCCAATTAAAAGTGTATTTGTGGTTAATGGTAGTTAAAGCAGACTGACTAGTTTCTCAATGTCTTAGGCGTCTGGCACCCGGTGAGGTCTGTCCAACACGAGAGACGGCCTGTCAGCAGCCCTCTGTGTGTGTGTGTGTGTGTGTGTGTGGGTGGCGTTCTGGTAAAGCCATTCATCTCTTGTCGTCTGTTGCTGTACACTCTCAGTGTGTCTTCCTCAATTTACTTTCCTTTCTCACTTCATAGCAGCTGTAGATGTGTGTGTTAGTGTCATCAGTAGCTGACTGATTTCTCTTGTGTCTGTGGAGACATTGTTTGATCTTTGAGGAAAGGTTACATGTTAGATTCTAGTTGATTTGCTTTACATAATAGAGAGAGGGAAGGAGACTAAGCATTATAAGGCTTATAAGGATAATACAGATGTTGGTGACTTTTCTTAAAAACCACAATCACACTAATGCAAATTAGTGTGCAAATTTCACTCTGTTCCTCACACAAAGCTGGATGGTCTGCACAAACCGTATGGACTACTTTTATAAAAATGTTATGGTATAAACGTTTTTTTTTTTATGTCCCACAGAAGAAAGTCATGGGAAAGTCATGACGTCTAATTGTTCTTTTTTTTTTTTTTTGTAATTCATAGTATTTTTTGGTGAGATAATCCTTTAACGAGATTTGTTTTAAATGGATCGATGGGGGATGAATGATAGTGTAAGGGTCAGGAATAGAGACTAAGAAACAGGAAGCAGGCAGGTAATCGAGCAGAAAACAGGCCAGAAATATCTATAGATGTCCGACTGGAAAATATTTAGTGAGACTGTGATGCCAAGAGTATATCAGACTGCAATTTAAATAACATGCTCACTAATACAATGAATTAATTAACTAGACGCAGAGAGGAGAATGTGGTTAGATTCTTTTCCACATAGTTTTGCAGGTGGAAATGACATCATTTCAATTAAAGGATTCAGGACAGACTATTTTAGGAAATTTGTTTTCCCTGCATTTTTTAGATGGAGGTGTGAAAGTGTATTTATACTGGTAAGAGATGCAGCTGCTTAAGAGAGACAAAGAAGTTGGAACTGGACTTCATCAACAAAAATTTTGTAATCAATTAATCTGACAATTATTATTATTTTTTCTTTAATTTGATGTTTTACATCTAGCCAAACCTGATTAACATAAAAAACTATACACTTTTCCTAGTTAATAATATTAATATGTTTGATTAGTAGTCATAGCTTTAGTTAGAAATGAGAGTTAGTTGGGAAAACCCGACATTCCCTCTTTTCATCGCTGTATAAGGCTTGGAGTTGTGGTCACTTTGTCCGAATCCTGCGAGAAGAACTGGGTCTGGTCCCAGAGTTGTTTGCTAGTCTCTCTCTCTTTTTCTCTCTCGTTCTTTTGCTTCTATTTTTTTTCCCCAGTCACCTCCTCATGTTCCAGAGACTGAGATATTGGACCAAGGACAGAGAAAAGGAGGGAATGGACGAAAAAGGAATCAGACAGTCACAGGGGAACACGTACAGGAGACTAAGAAAAGACAAGACAACAGAAAGACTTTTTTTCTTTCTCCAGCCTCTCTCCCTCTCGCTCCCTCTCTCGTTTCACTTTCTTAAAGCTGAACTCCTGAGCTGTTCTGCCAGACACTGCCTACAAAAGTGAGAGAGAGTCGTTCTGAGTTGTTTATGAAAGCCATGCCGTCCAGACTGATGGATTTTTCTCTCTTCTCTCTGTTGATGTCTCTGCTTTGCTGGGCTGCAGTAGGGAACCACACAGGCCGGATCAAGGTGGTCTTCACCCCAACTATCTGCAAGATGACCTGTATTAACGGCCGCTGTCAGAACAGCTGTCAGCAGGGCAACACCACCACTATCATCAGTGAGAACGGGCATGCTACGGACACACTCACCGCCCCCAACTTCAGAGTCGGTGAGTGGCATCGCCGTCTCTTCTCAATGTACTGTGGGAAAAGTGGGAATTTTCATTCATCCAGGTTTTTGTAGAACATCTGATTCCTTTGTTGGCAACTGAACTTTGTTGAATGTACGTGTGTATGCTTGCGTTTGCTGTATACTGAACGGAGAACAGCTGGCCGCGGGCCTGTTACATCATGTCCAGCCTTAGACAGGTCTATAATTATGGCTGATGTTTGGATGTGTTTCTAGTCGCAGTTCGGAGGGGAGTTTTCACTTGCCTGGCAGATAGTGTGGAAAAGTTTAAGTTGCTTTAGACTGTGTCTGAAAAACCTACATAATTGGACCTCAGTTCTTCTAGGTTCATTTCCAGCAGTGATATTTCACAATGAGGGCTGAGAATGGATCAGGAGCATGTGGTTATGACACAGCAGAACGTCTTCTGCCCTCCGGCTCAGCCGGTTCATGTTCATTTACTGCCCGGCTCAGCCTCCTGAATAGAGACATAGCAGACTGGGTTCTTCACACACTTCTTAGTTGCGTAATCTGGTGGTTCCCAATCAGGGCATTTGGAAAGAATTTGATTTGGCTGTGGTAGAGTCTTTGTTACTTTTTTGTTAACTTTTCATTAATATTTGCCCAAATTATTATGTATTTGCTCATGGATGATGTTTTTTACTTCGAGCATCATATTTGAATTCCAATATAGAATATGCAAATTACTGCTGTTAAACATTCCATTTGGATTTCATGTATAAGTAAATTCGGCATTTCTCTCAGAGAAAGTGTGATTGCCCCATAACTGTCAAAACTTATGAAAGACAAGCTCGGGCGTCTTATTATAGACAGTGGAAGCTACTTGGTGAGCCTTTTTTTTACCCACTCAGTTGGTATAAAGCGATTTTTTTTTTTTTTTTTTTTTTAATATATATTTTTCATATTAGTTTGAATATTAATGCTAAATAATGTGAATTAGTAGGAGCACATTTCTAGTCAATGGGGTTTTGGGAGTACAAGACAAAAAACGATTTGAAAAGTAAAGTCAAAAAGTACATTCACTTCTTGCTCCACTGCTCTTTAAGGTTCTGTATTGGGGGATTGCAAGTAGTTACTTTGTGACTTGCATTAGGGTCAAGAATGAAGCAATAGACACAAATTATACACATAGTTGTTACATAAGGGTTACTTTCGAATCCAATTATTTTGTGGACACAAGGGTAGCATTCATCTAGGGGTTGTTTTCACCAGTGGGTTTTGTAATCAGCACCCGGCAGGTTGAGCGGCTGAAATTGTATTCCATATAAGAGGGTCAGAAAAGCTCAGAGGAGTAAGTGTTCGGACAGATACTCTCAGAATAAGCAGAGATTGTGCATGGTGCTAAGATGTCATTCTCTCTCTCTCCCCGGCAAGCTGTTTGTCTGAATGAGGTGAGCGTCTGGAGTGGGTGAGTGTGTGCGGCCTTATAAGGAACACAGAGCGTTCTGTCAGCTCTGATCCAGACGCAGCTGGGAGGAGAGATCCCAGGCCGAGCTCCAGCACTGTGGAGAATGGAGCCGCACACACATTAGAGTTGGATCAATACCAAGATTTTGGCTTCAGTACTCTGGACCAACCTCTCGTACCTCAGTGTTGATGCTAAATCGATACCTTAAACAACAAATAAGCAACCTCAGGCAAATGATAAATGAAACTGGAGCTGTCAATAGATTCAGTAATTTGACTGATCTCAGAGCAAATGTGCAATAATTAAATATACCTTTCCCCATACATTGCCCTTCAAAAGTTTGGGGACGGTAAGATTGTTGATGCCAAATGATCCTTCAGAAATCACACTAATAAAGTGGTTTGGTGCTCAAGAAACATTTCTTATTATTATTATCAATGTTGAAAACAGATATTTTTGTGGAAAATGTTATATTTTTTTCAGCCTACTTTTTATGCCTAAATAGACTGACAGCATTTATTTGAAATAGATGTTTGTTTGTTTGTTTTTTGTAACAAAGTAAAAGTCTTTACTGCTGGTTTTCACATGAATGTTTGAAAAAATATATATACTTATTGAGCTTTTCTGACAATACAATTCCGCCATTAAGACTTCTATGTTGTAAATATCGATTTTTCTATAAATTACACTGTTTTAATGTCAAATTTGTTAAACGCATTAAACAACATTGAGTCTTACACATCATTGCATAAACATTTATGCTTCATATAATACTACATGAACCTTAAAACTATGCACATACTGAATAGCATATATTGGCAAACGGGCCAAGTATCAAAATTGGCAAAATGACATTGTGTCATGGTAATTTTTTATCAGTACTCCATGCACACATAGAGACTGTCGTACAGACCTGTGAAGTATTGATCAACTCTAGCTTTTGACTGCCACATTGATCAATAGACCATCTCATAGACATACTAAAGCATTATCACAACTGATCGATATGTAGCTGAATGCTCCTTTATTATGATTGCACTGGAGATATGAATGTATTACTGTACTTCTGAAAATCATCAGTGATGTCCAGACTGCTCCAACTGGAGCTGAATGTTCATCCCGAGTGACTGTGCATGTGTATTTGTCTCACCCATACGTGTTGTTGGGCACAGTTGTGTTGGGTGTTTTGACAGTCATCCCCATGGAGCTTCCAATGAACCTGTCTGTACTAGCAGAGGCGTTGGGGTTTACAGGAAAATATTACTCCATCTGTTTAAGGGCCATGGGTGGCTGCTTTTTTTCAAATGAAATGGTGGGCTAATGACATCACAATTACAAAAAGCTCTGATGACTTGCTTTTCTGTTCTCACTTATTTGAAACTCATTTGCCAGTTTTGAAATGCTTGTGTGTGTCTCTGAACATTCTGTGAGAGTTCTGGTCTGAGTGGAAGAGAAGGATAAAGTCATATTTCCATCAATATTTACATGCCATCATAAAATCTTGCTAGATTTTTTGATTAGTTGTATAGAATCAGTGTGCATGTTGGACTCATGAGGTCTTCAAGACTGATGTGTGTGTATGTGTGTGTGTGTGTGTGTGTGTGTGTTTTTAATTTGTAGTTCAGAGTGGTGTTATCTGAGTCTTAACAACTGAACACCATATACTACCATTCAAAAGTATCAGATCACTACATTTTTTTTAAAGAATTAATACTTTTATTTAGCAAGGGTGCATTAAGTTGATCTAAAGTGACAGTAAAGACATTTTTATGTCATAAGAAATATAAATGTTAAATAAATGCTGTTCTTTTTAACTTTTTGTCAATGTTTACATGTTTACATCATTGATAATAATAAGAAATGTTTCTTGAACATCAAATCAGCATAATAGAATTGTTTCTGAAGGTTCATGTGCTGTGGCGTAGGCAGAATTTTATTTTTGGGTGGGCCTGGGAAAAGTGAGCGGTCAAAGTAAAAACTGACGGCACTTTCTGCATCTGACGCTGCATTAATGGCGCATATTCACTCAGAGACGACGAGAAACGAATCTACTTCATATGCTGATAACAGTAGGCTATATAGTTAAATGTTTTAATTTACTCCCTTAATATGTCCCTTGTGGGACACAGGCTAGTGAAAAAAAAAAAGAGAAGAAACGTATTTTGTATTAAACTGCCCCCCCCCCCTCTTAAAAAAAGTTGTTGCTTGAAATAAAGCTTTTTCATTGATGATTGCACTGTTAATCATTTTAATTATAGGCCTATAATTCATTGTACAATAAACCTGTTTTAAAAGACCTTTTTAAAAACATTTTCAATGAGGAGTATGCTAGCCTAATCTTTTATAATCCTCGCAGCGCATCAGTTATGCAGTTGTATGATGCGCTATGAAATTATTGCGGGGCAAAAAGTAACTTATAATAATAGGCCTAATAATAAGAATGTAACAGGACTACATTAATTGAAAATGCCAAATGCTCTTAATATTGCCAATTAATAAAATACTTCCATCTAGACATTAATAGTCAAAACCTGTCAAAAATGACTATCATGCTACTGATGCTACTGATGAAAGCCAACTATATTTTAATATTAGCATTTTAAACCTGTGATATATTATGCCACCTGGTTAAAATCACAATATGAAATCATAGATGAGTGAAGTTAGTTGGCATATTTGCTTTTGGGTTGGGTGATGTAGAATATAAACTAAAAAAAAAAATTGTGAACAATTGGAAAATGTAATAAGGAGGACAAAAAAATAATATAATAAAATAAAATACAAAGGCCATTTTAGAGTTGTTTGGCACAAGTGTACAACAATAAATTTAGGAAATCATAAGTTTAGGAAATATTTTATGTATTTATACTGCATTTTGTTGTTGTTTGTTTTATTTATATATATATATATATATATATATATATATATATATATATATATATATATATATATATATATATATATATATATATATATATATATATATATATATATATATATATATATATATATATATATACATCTCTTTATATAATAAACCATGTTATAGTCATTAATGTGTGAAAGAGTGAAAGTTAATGATTGTGTGGTCTGTCATTCTGCTCCTGCTAGCTGTCTTGCCATTTCTGCCACATTAAATGTGTTTACTATCATACAGCTCTATTTCCTCCTGTCTGGGAGATAGTGGTGCACACAGTTCACTAGTTGGGCAGGATTTGTATGAGTGTGTGTATGTGTGCATGATTCAATGTTGATACATGAGTGTGCCACGTTATTGCCTGAGGTTCACTGTTGGCACTGTGGAATAGTCCGAGATTTCCCACTAGAGCAGAAATAATGAAAGTGTGTGTGTTGTGTATAAATCATGCTTTGTCAGAGTGAATGTAAATATTTATATAAATACAACAATGTATTGTAGAAAATGTATATGTATTTGTTTGTGTGTGAGTGTGGGGTCGTTTAGCTATACCTTTGGGACGAAATTGTTCCTGGAAGACAGTTAAATATGACAAAACCTCTCTTTGGGGACATTTGGGGTTACCCTCATTTGGAAAAATTAATGAAATCATGCTTCATGAATAAAAAAATAGTGTGAAAATGTGTAGACTGTGATATGTCATCATTTAGATAGCCAAGTAAGCAGTCTACCCTCCCTTTAATCTTAAATTATGGTATCTGCAGTCAGTGAACTCTGGCCACAAAAGGTCTATGCGGTTTGAGAGGAAATGACATCATGTTGTGCTGTGTGGGAGTGGTGGTTAGGACAGCCTTGCTGTTTTAATGAGCATTTAGCATGACGAGTTCATGATGGTTAATTATATTATGTGGCTTTTGGTTTGGGAACGTTTTTAAAGAATATCACGACAGGAGAGTGAGGTTCACCTCATTTAAATGTTTGAAATAATGTCCTATACCACAACACAAACATATTACCGTAAAATCTCAAGCTCCAAAACGTTTATTTACCTCAGCTGTGGGATAATTAAATCCATTCATCATTTTTCTAGTATTATTACTGAGCCGAATGTGATCTAAAAGCTCAAGTGAGATTTTAAGCAGTGTGAAAAATGGCTAAAAGCAAGCGAGGCAGAGAGAAAGTCGAAGATGTTTCACGGCAGAATGGTCCGTCACCATAATGGCATGTTTCAGTGGAAATGTGTCACGTAGAACTCTCATTACACACCACCACAAAAGTTCCGAAACAGCTTTTGTGTGAAGCATTTAAGCACCTACACACACGTACACAACAGCCCATAAGCAAACACTTGCTCAAACACAGGACAAAACTAAAGTTTGATGATTATTTTGTTGGTTCATCTGTGTAGCTATATGTTTGTCAGTCTCTTAAATGTGATGGGTCTCTGAACAGGAAGTTGTCACTAAACTAAACATTGAAAAATGTCACCCGATATGTCTGTGATTAAGCACGCTTTGCTCTGTTTGTGTGTGTGTTTTAGTTGTTTGCCATTTGCCCTGCATGAATGGAGGAAAATGCAGCGCTCGGGACAAGTGCCAGTGCCCACCAAACTTTACTGGAAAATTCTGCCAAATTACAAATCCTAATGGTCATCAGGGTCAACATACTGTCATAAACGGACAGAAGACACATGTCCACTCAACGCACACTTTACCCCTCACCTACGGCACCGGACAAAACCAGGGTAACACTTCTATTTCTGTGTTTTTACCTGTAGAAAATCTGGCTGAAACTTGTTATTCAGAAATACATGGCTTTGCTGTTATTAAAGGAATAATCAGGGTTCAGAATTACCCCCAAAAAATTAATTTTCATTTGTCCTTTATTTTCTTAAAGAAATAAAATAAATAATAATAATAATAATAAAAGTCTAGATTACAGTGAGACACTTATGATGGAAGTCAATGGGGCGGAGCCATAAACATTTAAATTCTCAGTATAGCTACAATATCTAAACAATAGGTGTTAGCATGAGTTTATTGTGAATAATTTCTCATTAACTGATTCCTTGTAAAATAATATCCAATTTTACAACTTCATTGCCAATACAACACAACACCATAAACCCTAAAACTGTAAAATGACTTTAAAAATGAATTAAACATCTCAAGTAATGTACAATTTTTGATAGAATAATTAATGCAAGAGCTTTTATAAAGTTATCACATTTTACGGCATTTAAGTCTGCCAGGAATTGTCCCCAGTCACTTGTACATGGTTCATTGTTATCTCAATTTTTGCTCCTTTTTTTAGAGAAAACAAGGGCTGAGTCAAAATAATTTTTTTCTGGTAATTAACATTACACGACCAATGCTGTTGACTGAGCTCGACTTTGTATTGAAACCATATGAATCCCTCTTAAAGTGTAACTTTTCTGTAGGTTTGGTGAATGTCCATGTGAAACATCCTCCAGAAGCCTCTGTCCAGATCCATCAGGTGTCTCCGGTGGACAGTAATGGGCAGGTCAAGAACACACAGTCCAGCCACACCTTCACCTACCACAGCAGCAGCAGCCAGAGCATCCAACACGGACATACTCACAGTGGCGTCATTTACCCCAACCAGCAAACATACCCCCAATACCAGCCGGTGACTTCCAAGAACCAGCTGGGACGCTGCTTCCAGGAGACTGCTGGAATGCAGGTCAGCGAAACAAAGAGTTTGTTTGTAAACTAATATAAAGCTTTTATGTGAGGAAATGCGATATTCACATTACGTGTAGATATTTCTCCTAAAAATTACATTTGTCATCATTTGCTTGCCCGCATGTTTTTCCAAACCTCTATGACTCTTCATTATTCTTTCTTCAAAAGGAGATATTTTGAAAGATGTCTCTGTGTTTTGGTCCATACAGTGAAATCCAATGGGTTCCAGTGTTATTTTGGATCCCATTTCATTTTATTGTATGGACAAAAACAGTCTTTAAAATATCTTTTCTAGCTTCACCTTTCTAGTCATCTGTGTCCCTGTCTCTCTCACCATTGCTGTGAGCTGTGAATCATCCTCTATTACTCTCTCTCTCTCTCTCTCTCTCTCTCTCTCTCTCTCTTTTAATGTCATTTAAACTAACTCATTTTCAGCTATCATCAGATGATCAAGAAGTAGAGCGAAAGACAAAATGAATAATGAGATTAGACTCCCACCAGAACATTGTGGTGCTCAAGGGAACATCTGTCTCTTAAGAAGAGCACTTCAGATGAAATACAAAAGAATGATTCTCAAAAGATTACCTGCCTCCAGCTTAAAAGAACATCCAGTTGCCTTCTACTCCTATACTATCAAGTTATTATTATCAAGTTCACCTCAGTCTTGTTTGTTTACTCTAATCGTAAAGTGCCGTGACTTCATTTGTGACTTTGTCTTTTCGTGTCAGCAGAGAGTAGGGTTTTATCAGGTTGTTTGAGTTGTGTATCATTGGCGTCTCTCAGATTGTTGTTTCGTGCCTGGTTCAGCAGATTAGATTGAGTCAGGGGAGAGATATCAGAGTGTTGATCAGAAAGAACAGGGATCAAGAGCTATGTGTGAGCAGAATTATGTATGTGTGTGTGGTAAATGGTCTAGATGAGTTTCTCTGTATTTCTCTCTTATTCTTTAAATCTTTTAACTTACTGGATTTGATTGTGTTTTATGTTGTAGTGTGGGAAAGCTCTGCCTGGCCTGTCTAAACAAGATGCCTGTTGT
Source organism: Onychostoma macrolepis (assembly GCF_012432095.1). NCBI lineage: Eukaryota > Metazoa > Chordata > Actinopteri > Cypriniformes > Cyprinidae > Onychostoma > Onychostoma macrolepis. Next base: position 12,546,733 of record NC_081171.1, read on the forward strand.
GGGACGGTGGGCACATCATGGGGATTCCACAAATGCCAAAAATGCCCCAAGAAAACATGTAAGCTACTGCCTCGCTCACACAAACAAAAACCTCAGTCTCACACAATTATCTGCCTCATTTTTACAAACAAAAACACCTGTTAGACAATCATCTACCTAGCTTTCACACACATAAATTGGTCTCAAGGCCAGAGTATGCTACATTTTTCTTGTTTCCTGCTCCTTCTAGCACTCAATTGACCCTTCACAGAATCTGCCATTTTTGTCCAACAAACAAGACAGGAGAGTAGATTAACGTCGGTGAACTTGAAAAATTGTGTGTTTTGACATCTTTCCGTGGTTGAAACAAGATACCTACTGATGTGCATTCATGTTTATTTCATGCTATAACTAGTAAAGAGGAAGAGCTGATCAGTTAACATGCCACTTGAACTGAGGCACAGCGATCTGTCACGACACATTAAAGAGCCACAAAATGGTATTTATTGTTTGAAGTTCTTAAAAAATGTGAAGGTTTAGACTTTGTTTCATACCTAAAGTAAACTGCTCTGTTTTGTCTGTCAGCGCGTTGTCAGTTTTAAGAGCAGATGGCTTGTCGGACATAGCAACAGTAACGAAGGGGGTGGGTCTTTGCGAAGGGTTAATTGAGAATACAAGCCCTTCAGATATACTTTATTGACCCTGAGTGAATATGAACATGTTCTACCTGTTTTTGGATCTTTGTTTTTGAGCGCTCAAATAACTCACACATGCACACAAAAAATCATTCTGTGCATACGCAGACATCCTTGAACCAAAGCGAAATGTGGACAATAGAAGTATACTTTCCACTTTTACACAGACAAACATCCGTCTCATTTTCATGTCCAAAAATACATGTCTCACTCTCACACATGAAAACATCTTTCTCATATTTTCACAAACAAAAATATCCGTTTCTACCTCACACACAAAAACAACAGTCTCTTCATTATGCAGAAAATCACCTACCTTATTTTCATGAGTAAAAACACCTGTCTCACCCTCATACCCTCTCTTTCTTTCAAACATCTGTTTTACCTTACCACACACAAACATCTGTCTCTCCCTCACACACAAACTCAAGCATATGTCTTACATTTTCACTTTTAGTCTGTTAATTGAAAAACCAGAACGAATGAAACAAACTATTGTATGATCAGAGAGAGACATACGTTAAACATTAGTATGTCTTGACCTCTTTTGAGATGAAACACTTGCAGAATGATTGTGCACAGTATTCCACAGTAGTGCGGTCCGAAAAGAGCGGGAAAGCAATGATTCATCAAGAGGCCCAGCCTTGATTTCTCACTAACTAAAAGAGACTACGAGGAGTTCTTTTGAAAACCATTTGATGTCAAACCTCCAAGTGGCTGTGACTCAACAGACACATGGTCCTAATATCACAGCGAGAACGAGAGGGAAGGGATGCATTCCACAGAGAAAAGGCAAGTGTGTAATGAGTGGGCAAAGGAAAGAGAAAGCTGTAAAGTATTTGGTTACACGTGCTTTGTTGAACTTACTGACATGCTGACTCACCTGGCTCACACTCCAGCTTTAGTAATGGTCCCTCACATACACACACACACACACACACACACACACACACACAGATTTACTCATGCAGTCGTGATTCCTCCATGCTTAGTCACTTCTCTGAAGTCAGTCCCTACAGAAAACTGTTAGCGTACCACCCCTCTCGCTCTCTTTCTCTTTGTGGTATGTCTGTAGATGTTTCTGAAATTCTCTGCCCATATATGGGCATCGCTGCATTCTGTGCATTCTCAGACTTAACACTGATTTAAACCTTATGGATGTCACCAAAACAAACGTTCTTGAGTTTCTAAAATATTTAAGGATTGTTGTTGCAATCTTCAAATGCCAATTAAAATGTTATTCCTTTTCTTGAACATTTGAACATAACATTTTTTTTTTTTTTCATCTCACACTTTTTCATTTCATTTTCATATAGATGTTTTTGTCCATTTTGGGGGCACAATGATTCAATATAGCCATGAGAGACGTAAAGTTGATGTGACATTACCGTTGTCTCTGAGCTCTGTTCGCAGCAGCTGTAGGCGAGCACTTACTAGGACATAAGCTGGCACCGAACGGAAATAGAAGTGCACGGCAGTAACTGAACACAAGTGCTGGGGTAATGAAGATGTAAACAAGTCTGGAGTTCAGCCCCCTTTATTTCTGAAACAGGCTCAAAATATGACCCCTGGAAGAGCCGATGCCATTCTGTTCTCTTCCAAATGAGTCATTCTGTCTCACTCTGTCTCACTCACTCTATGTTCTATTTATGTAATTTATTACGGTCATTACCCATGAGAATGAGAAGGGAAGTAAACCCTGTTCCTGTTACGAGTTCCCAGTCGCAAGGCCTCCCCTGAAACAAACCGCTACAGAACTATGTACAGTGTTTTTTCTGGCTTCTTATCTTTTTTTAATCTATGAGCTCAGAGACAATGGTGTGTTTAACAACACACTATAGTGATTAATAATCTGTGTTTGTGTGTTTGTGTAGAACATGTAAGAACAGTGTTCACTCTGAATGCTGAGTGATTGTGTTTTGCTTCCCTTTATATCATGTTGGTGTCCTGTGGAAATTGATTTAAGAAATTGAAAGAAGTTATGAAATTAAAACTCAGCAAGGATGCATTAAATCGAATGATTTCTAAATTGTTCTTTTAAACTTTCGAATCTTCAGAGAATCCTGACAAAGATGCACAATTTTTTCAACACTGATGATAATAAGAGATGTTTCTTGAGCACCAAATTAGTATAATAAATGATCACTTCACTGAAGACTGAATAAATGGCTGCTGAAAATTCAGCTTTGCTATCACAGGAATATATATATATTTTAAAATATTAAAATAGAAAACGTTTTTTTAAATTCTAATAATATTTCACAATATTACTGTAAATAAATGCAACCACAGTGAGCATAAGAGACTTCTTTGAGAAACAAACAAAAAATCTTACCCATCCCAATCTTAGGTAATTTAATATTAATTAATTAATAAATTTATATTATTTCATACTGACAAATCAGATACAAATTGGACCAGCATCCCATAAATAACATATGACACATGTTATATATAATATGTTGAACTATATATATATATATATATATATATATATATATATATATATATATATATATATATATATATATATATATTAGGGTTGTCAATCGATTAAAATATTTAATCGCGATTAATCGAATGATTGTCATGAGTTAACTCGTGATTAATTGCAACTTAATCACATATTTTTTACATTTTCAAGTTTTTAATACTCTAAAAATGGGCATGGACAAATATGGATGCTTTATGCAATATACAGTATGTTTATTATTAGTGAAACCTATAGTCAACATAGAGCATGAAGTCTAGACATGTTTCAAAGGTCATAGATGTTTTTCAAATAACTTGTTCATGTCTATTAGACACATGAAAAAAGAAATACCAGGTTCCCATTACTTCTCTTTCTTTGCACTGAGCAATTTACTTTCACAAACCTGTTTACATTTTTGCTGGACAGGACAGCTCACTTCTTCTGAACATGCAAAATGTATTTATTATTTATTATTAGATTTGTTTGCCTCTCTGTGCCCACAGACTGTATTTTGATACAGCTAAATTCTCAATAAAACTGTTTTCATTGATATATTTTACTGTTTCTGTTGTCAGACAATGGAATGAATATGAAATAGTGACTGAAACGCGACCCATTAAGTCTACATAACCAGCTCTCCCTTCCAAGATGTTAATCTGCACAAGAATCCTGATAATCGAGCTGTCGTCTGATGAAATCAAATACACATAAGATAATGACAATAGCTGTGCTGTGATTTCGGCTATAGCCTACTTGCATGTAAAATTAGAGAAGCAACATAATATCTGTGTTGGGGTTAACTTCATATAACCTATATATATATATATATATATATATATATATATATATATATAAATAAAATGTTGGGCACATAAGCTGATTATCATTATAAATTATTGTATCATTATAAATTGTTGTAATAGTTACAGTGGACTTAAAATTTTGGTAAGACTAGATTTTTTTTGTGTTCTAACTACACCAAGGGTTTTCTTAAATTTGTTGTAGGAGAATGCTTGTCTTTAGAGCTGTATCTAAATGTGCTGTTTTTTTTTTGTCCTCCACCTCCTCCTTCTCTCTCTTTTCTCCATAGCGATTCCTTTGATTGAATGTCCTCAAGGCTATAAGAGGCTGAATGCCACTCGCTGTATCGGTAAGAACCAAGGCTTGTTTCTGCTTATATTTCTTTATTGCTCATGCATGCATTTGTTTATCTAGTTTTTTTGGTCTTGCAGTGGACATGTGTGTATATTTGTTGTGCTACATTTTTGCGTGTTTGTGTAATTATGCATCGATTGTGATGATTTTTGATGAGATGCATGAGTAAATGTGTCATTGTCACATACTTATAATTCAGTTCGCCCCCCGCTGGCCTTTGCATGTCACAACTGGCCACGTACACCATATACTGTTCCTTTTATTACATTGTACATTTTAAAACGGTGTCCCAGATCTATCACAGAGAAGACTTTCTTTCACCGTTACGAGGAGAGACAGGTGGCATCTTTGATAGATCTTTCTAATCTATGTTGAAGTTGGATGTAATAGCAAGAGATCCAACACATCAGGGTCAGCAGCCAGAAAGACTTCAGGGCTTTTCTTCAGCCTGAGTCAAAATTAAGTAACGCTCATGCTGTCACGTACTGTTAATGTATGCCTTGGCAATGTAAACTCTTATTTAGCATGCTAATAAGACAGATTTGGGATGGGGGTGCCTATATTGTTTAATTGCGAATAAAAACAAGCTCAGTATTCCAGTTAGAAACTATAAAATTGCTGAAGCTGCTCTTGGTTACTCAACCAAGCAAAAGTTTGGGGTTGGTTAGATTATTAAATCCTAAAAGAAGATTGATGTATTTGATTTAAAAAAGCAATAATATTGTGAAAAGTTATTAGAATTAAAAAATAACTGTTTTTATTTGAGTGTATTTTAAAATGTAATTTATTTCTGTAATGGCAAAGCTGCTATTACTCCTTCACTGCCCTTCAGAAATCCTTCAGAAATCATTCTAATATGCTAATTCTTTGCTCAAGAAAGATTTATTATTATCAATGTTGAGAAGAGTTGTGCTGCTTAGTATTTTTGTTGAATCCTAAATATTTTTTTTTAGGATTCTTTGAATAGAAAGCTTAAAAACAGCATTTATTTGAAACAGAATTGACTTATAACATTATAAATATCTTTTCTGTCACTTTTGATCAGTCTCTATGACCCCACGCTTTTGAGCATTATTGTTTTTGTGTGTGTGTGTGTGTGTGTGTTTATTGCGGTCTATGCATCCATATTATTCTATATCAAGGCTTTGCAACCTTTGGTACCTTTTTCTCTTTCTGTCTCTTTTTCTCCGCACGCCTCCAGCCAAACACATCTGCTGTTAGCAGCCACCAACAGCCACCTCAGTCTGCCAAACCCAGAGCTGAACCACAGCTAAAAGTGAAGCAGGCTGTGTTAAGGGGAAGTGCCCAGCGTGTGTCCTGGCCGCAGGCACTCTGGGTTAGGAGAGACAGGAGTTTGGAGGCTGGTAGATCTGGGCAACATTGAGACATACATAGAAATGCATAAAAAATAATAGCAATAAGAAGTTTAGTCTCCAGTAAACTGTGAAATAAACCAAAAATAGCTTTTATGTTAGGGGTTGTCATTATTAATAAAGCTTCAAAGTTATTTTTTGTTTATGGTCTGCAAAAGTAGTAGTAGCTCTCTCTCCATATTTCTCAAAAGTACTATTGTATTTTGAAGGTCTAGTGCTCCTTTAATTTCTTCACAGCGTTAGCACGAGGAGGCGTGAGGAGGCATGTAGAACATACCCCGTTTTGATGATTAAAATGTATCTTAGATTTAATAAACAGGCCTCAAAGCACCAAGGGGGTTACTTTACCTCCATATCTTAATGAATATTTCAGCGTGGGCTGTTCTCTGAGGCTAGTTTACAGCACTTCTTAGCGCTCAGAGTGCCGTTAAGTTTGAACTTAATCACTGTCCTGATAACACGGCCTGAGGGTCCCACTAAACCTTTGACGCTTTCCTGCGTCAGGCCAGAGTTTTACTGCGTAAGTGGACATGTCTCCTGTGGTTTGGGTGTTCTGCCAGGCTCTGATGCTCCCACTTCTCTCTTCCTGCCATTAGTCATGTGGCTGTCCTCATTTGCAGGTTAATGCTTTCATAAACTTGTCTGACAGAGAATAATCAGCCTTGTCTCCATACTTTTTAATCATTAAACTTATGTTCAAGATGCTTTAACTGTTTCTTATTATTTTCACTTATAAAATCTTTTTTGTATGTTTCTTAAGTGTAATCATTGTGTAATTTTTTGCAACTAAGCGAAAATAGAAAAGTCCCATTAGTTAACATTAATGTGTTAACGAACAATGAGCAATACATTTTTTACAGTATTTGTTCATCTTTGCTAACGTTAGTTAATAAAAATACAGCTGTTCATTGTTAGTTCATGGTACATTAAATAATATGTTATATAATATATGCTAAAAATCTGTTAGTAATTGTGGAAATGAACATTTAATTAAGATAAATAAATGCTTTAGAAGTATTATTCATTGTTAGTTCATGCTGTTGTTAACTAATATTGACAAATGGAACATTATTAAGTGTTGCCACAATAAACATATCTTAATAAGCATAATCTAAATAAGCATAATTTACACACAAAGGAGACATTTGAAGTAAAAAAATAAATAAAATTATACTCATTGGGTAGCACTATATCAGCACATGTAGTGCCTTGTTAACCTGGTTTGTGGGTGGTTAGTGAATAAGTCGCAGGTCGCTGAAATAATGTGCAAAAGTGGTTTAGATGTTGTAAAGTCACCTCTTAGGAGATCTTTAAGAATCTGCTGCCATGCAGATTCTTTAGTTGTATTTTGTATAGAGATGTGGGGTTTTAATGGGGACATTATGATGTCATGGCTTTGAGTGACAGCTCCTCTGGGCCCGTCTGTGTTCTGGTGCAGATGTTTGGATGCTTGAGGGATTGAGTGTATGCCCTCTCTCCATGAGCATCACTGTCATCATGAACACATTAGCATTGCATTAGGAAATGTGTTGGATCTGTGTCCCACTCTAAGTGACTGGGAATGATGACTGCCCACGCCCTTAACTTGCACTCAATGGCCTCTTGGAGGGATATTAGTGTGCTCTCTCTCTCTCTCTCTCTCTCTCACTCTCTCTCTCTCTGTGTGTGTGTGTGTATGTTCCTTTTCTGACAGTTGCTTATAGAGATGGTGGATCACACCATTTGGGTTTGCATTAGCTGTGGAAAAAATCACATGCATTCTTTGTGCCTGTGCATGCACATATACTGCTTAAAGGGATTTTATTTATTAGTAATTTTATCTTTAAAAAAGATCATTTACTTGAGAGGCAAAAGTGCATAATATATTAAAACTTGTTTTCAGAGAATCTGGAAGTTATGTTTATTTTTCCAACCCCATTGGCAAATAGTTTTTCATGTTTTAAGCATTTATCTAACACATTTTTATTTTATTTTATTTACATTTTAAAACAAGAAAAATTAATTTAATTCAAGATGAAATCCAAAGGCTTGTTTTCTTACACAATTGCTTGATTTCTTCAATTTATCTTTTGGATTAATTTAGCATTTTTAGATTTTAATGCCAGAAAACAAGAGGAAAATAAGCAATGTGTGCATCTAAAGCCTTTTTTCCTTGTATTCTCAATGTAATACTGTCATCATTTACTTGGCCTCATGTTGTTCCACACTATATTACTTACTTTCTTCTGCAGAGTACATAATAAGATCGAAAAATGCTTCATTGTTTTTTTTGTTTTTTTTTTGTCTACTCAATGAAGGTCACTTTAGTTTTGACTCTCTGTAGACAAAAAGAGATTCTTGTTTTGACTTGAATCTTTCTTCAAAATATCTATCTATATAATATTTTGTGTTCCACGGAAAAAAATATGAGAGTTCCTTATCTCTGTTATTACCCTCAGATATTGATGAGTGCCAGATTCAAGGAGTTTGTCCCAATGGAAACTGCATAAACACCATGGGAAGCTACAGATGTATCTGCAACCCAGGCTTTGTGCCTGATCCCTCTCTGACCACCTGCTTCTGTAAGTCTCCTCTCCTCTCCTCTCCTCTCCTCTCCTCTCCTCTCCTCTCCTCTCCTCTCCTCTCCTCTCCTCTCTCTCCTCTCCTCTCCTCTCCTCTCCTCTCCTCTCCTCTTCAAATCCGGTGTAACTTGGATGGCTGATGTCTTTGGCATGTCCCTGCTGTCTCCATGTTTACCTACTCAAAGATATCTAATGTAAATGATTCCGTGTAGCTAATCACTTCAGCTTATGGTAGTAAGACTTGCTGATTAGTCTAGCTAGCAGCATGATTTAACATGGCTTCTAACACTAACAGAGGCTGTCATGTGATCGGAGGGTTCTCTGCTGTTCAGGCATGAACATGTAACAGCAAGGTTGAAATGTGCTGGCATCATTTGTGCAGTCGGTCAATGGGGCACAAATACACTCAAACTTTCTCTATGATTTAATGAGGTAACCTAAGTGTGCCGTCTGTGTTATTGTGATAAATATAGTGGCTGATCCTTCTCCTGGAAGCCAGCGCTTGCCAAATTACACCTTTGGAACACGCCGTCATGTCCTTTTGTTCAGAGAAGATCTGAGAGTTCTTTTTAATCCTCCTTTTAGCCTTCAGTTTTTTGCTCATGTACACAGTATGTTTTGGCTGGCAGTATAAGGTCTGTCAACACAAATCTGCTGTTATCTGCTATATGAAAATGTTGAATTGTACATCTGTACATCTCTATAAAAAACTTGGCTTGGAATTGGCTCTTTATTAAAGTGAGAAATTAATATGCGAGAAAGCACATCGACAGTTCTTTTATACTGTATACTATATACATATGTGACCATGGACCACAAAACCAGTCTTAAGTTGCTGGAGTATATTTGTAGCAATAGCCAAAAATACATTGTGTGGGTCAGAATTATTGATTTTTCTTTTATGCCAAAAATCATTAGGATATTAAGTAAAGATCATGTTCCATGAAGATATTTTGAAAATTTCTTACCGTAAATATATAAAAACTTCATTTTTCATTAGTAATATGTATTGCTAAGAACTTCATTTGGACGACTTTAAAGGCGATTTTCTCAATATTTTGATTTTTTTGCAACCCTCAGATTCCAGATTTTCAAATAGTCGTATCTCGGCCAAAAATTGTCCGATCATAACAAACCATACATCAATGGAAAGTTTATTTATCCAGCTTTCAGGTGATGATTTCGAAAAATTGACACTTAAGACTGGTTTTGTGGTCCAGGGTCACATACATTTAAGAAGGTATCTGATAATAAGTGCTTCCTGATGTACTAACCCCCTGTATATACCCTTTCTCACATGCTTTCTGCTTAACTGACCTCTTTGCACTTAGTTGTATTCTTTTCCGTGTTCTTGTCTATCTTGCGTTGAAAACAATATCACTTTTTTCATACACAGTCTCTGTCATGCTTTCCCCTACACTCTGTTTTAATGTGGTTATAGAGGCAGTTGTTCTTTTGTTATGGCATTGTAGTCATGCATAGATGGAACACAAGGTGAAGGGAATCTCTTTTCTCTTCTGTTGTTCTTTCTCTCTCTTCCATGTTTGTGTCATACACCGTGCACACTCCTCCCCTCCCTCCCTCCTTCCGTCTCCACGGTAACCAGCCGAAACACCTGCTCTTCGCGAGGAGAAAGGTGCTTGCTTCCGATTGGTCAGTTCGGGGAAGCAGTGTTTGCACCCTGTGTCCACTCAGCTGAGTAAACAGTTATGCTGTTGTAGTGTGGGCAAGGCCTGGGGTCCTCATTGTGACCACTGCCCCCTACCTGGGACAGGTAAGCTACCTGAGACACACCCCCTGTCGGCCCCATCAGTTCTACTGGTATCATTCCCTCTCTGTCCTCCACTTCAGTGTGGTTTGCATGTGTGTTCCACAGTTCGGCTATTTAGATGCTTTTACACGCCATCACTCTGTTTTTGTTAGTTCTGCTGTAGAATTTTGCGTTTTCATATACACTTCTTACCTTACATTTGTATTTGCCTTCCTCCAAAATTTGTCGATTGTTGCCTTTTGTGCTCTTTTGTTAGTGATTTTGTTAGGGATCTTAGTCAATTAAATTAAAACAGAGCATCAGATAGATAGATAATTAATAGAAAGATAGATTAGATGGATAGACTGACGGACAAGTAAGTAGATAGATGGATGGATGGATGGATGGATGGATGGATGGATGGACAAACCGATAGATAGACAGACAGATAGACGGATGGACGGATGGACGGATGGATGAATGGATGGATGGATGGATGGATAGATAGATAGATAGATAGATTAGATAGACAGACAGATAGACAGACAGACAGACAGACAGACAGACAGACAGACAGACAGACAGACAGACAGACAGACAGACAGACAGACAGACAGACAGATAGATAGATAGATAGATAGATAGATAGATAGATAGATAGATAGATAGATAGATAGATAGATAGATAGATAGATGGACAAACAGACAGACAGACAGACAGACAGACAGACAGACAGACAGACAGACAGACAGACAGACAGACAGATAGATAGATAGATAGATAGATAGATAGATAGATAGATAGATAGATAGATAGATAGATAGACAGACAGATAGACGGATGGATGGATGGATGGATGGATGGATGGATGGATGGATGGATAGATAGATAGATAGATAGATTAGATAGACAGACAGATAGACAGACAGACAGACAGACAGACAGACAGACAGACAGACAGACAGACAGACAGACAGACAGACAGACAGACAGACAGACAGACAGATAGATAGATAGATAGATAGATAGATAGATAGATAGATAGATAGATAGATAGATAGATAGATAGATAGATAGATAGACAGACAGACAGACAGACAGACAGATAGATAGATAGATAGATAGATAGATAGATAGATAGATAGATAGATAGATAGATAGATAGATAGATAGATAGATAGACAGACGGATGGATGGACAAACAGACAGACAGATAGATAGATAGATAGACAGACAGACAGGCAGACAGACAGACAGACAGACAGACAGACGGATAGATGGATGGATGGATGGACAAACAGATAGATACATTTTTGTGTGTGAATATGTTGTTCAGCATTTTTTCCTTCTCTCATAGCTGCGTTTAAAGAAATCTGTCCTGGAGGAATGGGTTATCATGTCACCACACCATACATTTACAAGCCCAAACCTCCTAATGGACACAGCCAGACAGACGGTCACGGGCAGAGCAAGCCCACCATCAGACACCAAGCACCTGTGGATCCTCCCATGCCCTTCCCCACCCTACAGCAGCCCGTGGAAGCTCTCAGCATCACAGAGAGGCAGCTACCTGGTGAGTCACACAGGACAGAAACTGTGAATGGCTTGAAGCTGCTCTATTTATCCAACTGTCTGAATTACGTCTGTGAATATACAGACATTGTGTTTTGTTTGTTTTATTTGCCTCATGCTGGATATTACAAACATGTGTTAAGAAAACCTGCCATATTTGGGTTTGTGATGCAAAGTTTATTTACATGATGGTCTGCCTGGATGCATTTTATGAAGGAGAGACACATACACACAATAACTACACCAGCAAGAACTCTTTCACCCTCTTCCCTGTCCTTCTTTCCTTCTCTTTTAAATGTCATCACATGCACGCTTGGCACCAGGCAATGGAATGAGACTTGGCACCGGTCTGGAGAAGACTGAGATCTAAAATGTAGCCAAGCTTCTGTTGTTCCTATAGAAAGTGAACACAGGACTGTTCTCTCTTTGGCAGAGACAGAGAGTCATTAGTATTGCTTCCACCTTGCAAAACCAATGTCAAAGCTGATGAAGGATTCCAGAAGATCAGTGCATCGCATCATATTTTCTCCTTTCACTACTCTCACACAAAATGAACTGCACAGATTTTTATAGCCTCTCTGCAAAAGCAGCCCATAAAAGCATTGCACAGCTGAAAAGTGTGGTGGAGGTGGGCCAGGTTCCGAGAGAAAGTATTTGTCCTTGGGCTTTAATAAGTTTGTCCTGTTGCTGGGAGACCGTGTTTCAAAGTTGCTCTGGAACTAAAATTGGTCCACTGAAGTTCACCCTTTTATACATTACATGACAAAAAGTATGTGGACAGTGCATTTTTCTTTTATTTTTCTTTAAATTCAGATACATAGCTGGAAGCACTATTTTACTGAATTTACAAATGTGTGAATATTTGTTTCCTGGCTTTGTGTGACGCAATTAATTTTTGTGTTTTTATATGACATAATGACCTGCTGTAGTGCCCACAGTTCCCCGGCAGGTAGGTTGGGTTTGATTCAGCAGTAAGATCTGCTAAATACGCTGCGCAGCTGATGCTTTCACGCACACGTCAATGCAGCACTGCAAAATAGCAGCAAACTTGCGTGCAGGAACTGCAGACATTCAAAGCATGACATCATCATGTCATCTCTACTGCATGACTGCTCTGTGCGCTCAGCATTCTGCTCTTCAGATGCGCGTGTATGTGTCAGTGTGTGTCCTTTGCTTTATGAATGATTGTGTATGTGTTTTTAATTAGCCTACATTAACGTTTACAAAAGAGCAGTTTTAAATGGCAAAATTTTAAGTTTAAGATTTATTCATTGGTTGTATAAAACCGTACAAACTTGTTACACTCAAGATCAAAGTCTAGACATGCAGTGTTTATTTGGTTTGCAGCAAAATGTCTCTTCAGTTTATGAAGGATAGAGATTAAAATACACTACATTATTTCAAGAGCACTCTCGAATAATGTAATCAGGGAAGATGTTTCTATGTGATCAGCTCTTTGAGACTCTTTAACAGCTCAGTTTAGGAAAGCATGGCTTTCAAGTGAGATAAAGGAGGCTTATTCAAGTGTTTCTGGTCTCTCTGTGGAACAAAATGGATTTGATTTCACCCTTCAATGGCATTTTTTTAAATGCTTGGTTCCTCAGATTGTCACACTGGCGGAACCCTATGAAGAACTTCTAGGCACTCTTTCAGTTCTCTGATGAATGTACAAAGTGTAGCCCATAAGTTCCTTCATGTTCCTCCAGTAACCCCGTGAGGTTTTGATTCACTTAAAAATATATACTGAAGGATATTTGAGGGACCTTCAAAAGTTGCCTAGAAGTTCTCTGAAGGATTCTGCCAGTGTAGCAATCTGAGGAACCCCAGTTTGTTTCACAATTATTTATATTTTTATGGTTTAACTCTCTCGTCCCAGAGCTACTGTAAATCAAGAGGGAATGCATTGTTTAGTACGTGTGAGTGTGTGTGTGTGAGAGAGAAGAGGGCAGGGTTGGAAAGATTGCATCTCGCTTTCTTCCACACATCTTTAAAGACTCTGTCCCAGTTGCCACCTTTAGTCCTTGCGGTCTATTTCCACACTTTGTTGACGTAATTCTGCATAGGCTTTCAGACAGTATGCTGCATCAGTGCCACCTTGTCTCAGGGGTGTTCTTCTTTCTGAAACCTAAAGTGATAAAGAGTATCATGGACTTTGCAAGACCGCAAGTATGCATCAAATGTGCCATTTGGGACAGGGCCCAAAATATTTACAGCTCCGCGCACTTTAACACCCCATGCAGTCAGAGCGGAAGCAGACTGAATTGCTTATTCCTTTGCTTTAGTTGCCAATAAATTTGCTGTATCTCTTTGTGGATCAGTCGATTACTATGTGTGTCATTTGTTTCTTATCTGTTTGAAGGAGCTTTATACCCACATGAGTGTTGATAGGTCAGTAGTACAGCCCGGACAGGCCCAGCTGTCACCCGGGGTGTCTACAATCAGGATGGAGCCTGCCCTCCCAGGTCTCAATCCCACTTGTACTTGCATATCCCCATAATAAACTCTTCAACTCTTTTACGTTTATACTTGACCCACTGGTTTATGCAAAGATTTCTGAAGTCTTTGTGACTGGATTGATGCTGTTTAAATTGGAATAAAGCAGTTCATTTCAGATGTGTATTAGTGGCCTAAACAAACACATCCAGATGGTGACAACAATGGGTTGATCTGTTATCTGCCACTGTGGTGGCAGATGTTGGACATATTTAGTTTTTGTTTGTCATATTGAGAGAGATCATGCAATCTTCATTATTTCTTTTGTAAAAAAATCTTGTCCATGGCATTTAGGAGGACTTCTTAGCAGACTGTTGAATGTCCTGAATCTCTTTTCTTTCTCTTCCTATGTTGCTCCATTCCTGTCACTCTCCAGAGGTGGTGGAGAAGGTGTCACCACCCGCTCCTGTGCCACTTCCGCCCTCCATAGAAAGTCAGGACATCTCCCCAACACAGCTGGCAGGTGAGTCCATCCATCCATGTAATGTATACTTGGGATACACAATAGTAATGAATCATGTTTTGGCCAGAAAATAACTTTTTTGTATAAATACTGTAATATTGATACACCAAAAGTTAGAATCAGTCATTTAAATGGTAGAAACGTTTCTCTCCATCCATCTCTATTCTGCTCTCTCCACTTGTTTTCCTATGGGCATATTTCAAGATCATGTTTCTAAAGGAAGGAGGCTCCAAACACTTTCTTTTAAAACATGTCACAAACACGTAATTAAAAACTGAACAGACTGCTAAATGAAACCTAATTAGATCTTTTGTGCTCTTTCACCTCTTGTTGATTCTTCTTCTTAACTTTATTTTTACTATTAATCCAGGGAATGGTAAGCAGAATGTTCGACTGTCATAGGTCAGAACAGGCCACAACAAGCAAGGGATTAATTAGGAAGTTGCAAAGATATTTTTGTTCTTTGTTTCCAAGCAGATACCTATCACAAACATTTCATATACAATTCCATTATTTTTTGTTAACACCAAGTCAACTAGGATCTTTTCTCCATAACTGTTGGCCCAGGGTTAATAAGCCATTTTATGCAATTCACATTCTCCAGATACATGTTCAGCCATTCTTTCCTTCCAGAGAAAGAAAAATTCATACCAAAGCCAATAAATGTCTGCTTCCAATAAGCGATGGAATGCATGACTTGTTTGTTGATTCAAAAGTTCATGTAGCCCTTCATTTATTGGTCTCTGATGTTTATTTAATGCGTTGCCTTTACTGTGAAAATGCAAAAGATGACCTTGTTCTTTATCTTTTTTTCTCTCTCTCTTCACAGAGATTGACGAGTGTCAAGTGAAACCTGATATCTGTGGTGCAGGAATCTGTTATAACACTGCTGACAGCTACAAGTGCATCTGTGATGACGGCTATAGAATAGACAGTGAGGGCACCACATGTGTAGGTGAGAGTTCAAAGGTTAAACTGCTGATAGTGTAGATCTCATAGTCCATTACCATTTCTGAGAACAGGCTCTCTAATTCATTCAGTACAGTGGTTTGTTTGCGTATGTAATTCATCCAAAAATCCATCATTTTTAGACAACATTTTTAGTATATGCCTTACTTTATAAGACGTCTATGCTTCTAATTCCAGGTGATGGCACCTCAGTAAGTTATATGCTATGAAAACACTCTATTCAAATAGGAATTTGTGTCTTAAACTGCCTGCAAAGACAGATCTATCAATTACCTGATAATTATTTTTGACAGATGTCGACGAGTGTGCAGAGAGCCCAAGTTTGTGTGCTAATGGTCACTGTCAGAACACTCCAGGCGGATTCCTGTGTGCGTGTGAGCCTGGCTTCATGCCTAACGAGAAGGGCACCAGCTGCTCTGGTAATTACAAGACTGTCCCATATGAACTCACCCGTGTACACAAACTCACAGAGTAGGGTTCACAATCTTTGACTGGTACATAGATTTACTGTTTAATTTCTTCAGCTCCTTCTTTTAAGAATCTTTTTTTATCAATTATTTATTTTGTGGACATGTTAGAAGAGAAGAAACATGTCCCATTTGGAAGTTTGAAGGTCTGTATTTTTCCTCGTGAGCCATTAGCAGTCCTCTCCTTCCACTTTCTTGGCCCTTATTTTGATCCAGACAGATCAGCACTCATAAGAAGTCTGCTTTTGGTCTTGAACCACAATGTGGTCGTCTAAATACAGGCACAGCTCTGTCTCTTTCTCAGCTCCAAATACATCCTGTGTGTGTGTGTCATTAGCTGGTTTTCAGGGTTTGCAGACGAGGTAGAAACCACCTCCCTGTGACACACTTTGAGGTTTGTGGAGGAAGAAGAGAGGTATTATCGTACCCTCAACCGAGTCACCCAAATACCTCAGCACTGCTGCAGATGAGGAAATGTTCACAGTACTTGGAAAACACATCTTCTCTTCATATTAGGAAATCCAGAGTACAAGACATCCGGAAACCTCTGCCCAGAGTTACTCATTACATCCATTTAAACTGATATGGCCAGCACATTGGTTTTTCTGGTTAACTGGTTTAACTGTTCCAGTAATATCCTCTTTTAGTTTCATAGCAGTTACACATTTAGGAATGTGTCCCACCTTTTTTCCGCAATCTGGAATTTGTGAAACTGCTACGGAATGGGGAGCGTCAGCTCTTTAATGCAGTTGTTTATTTGCTCAAGCCCAGTCTATGAAACAGAAATTGTTTCATTTTTGATCTGGGAGATTGATTTTACTCTTTGATTATGCATTATAATGGCATTTTCTTCACATCTACATCTCCCATTTGTGCACTTCATTGTGCTCATAACACCGCTAAACCACAGCTCCAGCATTCTTTGTAAATTTGGGGTTACTGAATTCGAGCTCTAGGTAGGTTGGAGATTTGTTATGGGATTTTATACCTCAATATGTGACCTTGTAATTCAAAGAACATTGAAAAACATTGTTTTAAGTGTTGAAAATATGTCCTCATAAATACAGCTGTCTGCTTTAATGTAAAGCTCTTTAAAAATCTGTTGTGGTGGTGATTAGGTGATGTGTTTTCACACCCTAACTGCTTTAATGTAACACATCCATTCAGTGTAGAGATGAAGTATCTTTGGCAGCCGCTGGAAGCAGTAATAAAGGCGAATGGATGGTTGAGCATGTAGAAGGAAGAAGGCATAGTGCCGTAGTACATCACAGTTTCACAGTTAAGATGTTTTTCTTTGAGTAACTTCATTAATAAAGGTGTAGCAGAGAGATGGAGAACAAAATGAGCTTTCCTGTCGATGGTTTCCTCACAGTAGGACAGCAATAGCACCCATCCATAACAATAGACCCTCCTATCAAAACTTCACAGCTGACACATGCACTGGCTGGATGGATATCATAAACTCGTATATGATTTTAAATTAGTCTGTTCATTTCTGCTTGTGTCTATGTAGATATCGACGAATGTCAGGATGGGAGAGTGTGTCCATCCGGTCTCTGCTATAACACTCTGGGCTCTTTCATGTGTTCACCTTGTCCAGATGGGTTTGAAGGGAGAAATGGCCAATGTGTTGGTAAGAAGCCCTTTTTTTGTTTGCTTTTATACAATGATATGTGTTTAGCACAGCTATTTTTTGACAAATGAGGGGGCCTTTCTAAATGTGACCCACAGAAGTGTCTTTCTTCAGATGTATTGTGTGCATGACCTTCTCTGTGCAGATATAAATGAGTGCCTGGATGAAAAAGTATGCGCTCATGGTCAGTGCTTCAATCGGGAGGGCTATTTCGTTTGCACATGTGATGAAGGATTCTCGCTCACTCCTGATGGCAAGGCCTGCATAGGTACTATCTGCCCACAGATCAGCGCCTTTTTGTATTTTTCAAAGATTTTGTTTGCCTTTATCTTGTCTAACAAATGACAGATGAGCCTATCCAACTTTCAAGTGATTTTCTTATTTTGTTTTGTCTTGTTTGATGTATTTTGTTTTTGTTCTTTTTGTTTTGTTTTTGTTCTTTTTCGTTTTGTGCTGTTTTGTTTTGGTTTGGTTTTGTTTGGCGCATTTGTTTTGTTTTTGTGTTGTATTTTGTTTTTATGATTAGTTTCATTTTGTTTGCATGTTGCGCAGCCTTTTACAAAGCATGGCTTTTAATGTGCGTTATGACAGCATTGTGAATTTCATCATTGTGATTGTTATACAATCAAGTTAAACAAAAACAGATAAAATGCAAGTGAGTAAACTGCAACTTTATGTGTGTCACAGACATCGACGAATGCCAAGATGACAGTGTGTGCATCCAAGGTCACTGTCAGAACACAGAGGGGTCGTTTATCTGCAACTGTGAGCCCGGCTTTATATTGTCGTCCACAGGAGACCAATGTAACGGTACGAGAGTGCATGTGTGTGTGATTTAATCATCTTCAATCATCTATTCATGTTAAGGGCATCTGGGATTGATTCTGTGTGCAATGTTGAAATATTCTGATGTTTACAGATGTGGACGAGTGTTTGGAGTTACCTCAGACCTGTGATGGTGTGGGGCAGTGCGTCAATATCTTGGGATCTTACCAGTGCAACTGCCCACAGGGATACAGACAAGTTAACGGCACCAGCTGCCAAGGTGAGAATCCATCATACAAACCCACATATACAGAGGATGTGTTCTAGAATAGTATACTATCTTATTACTCTTATAGTTTGTACAGTATGTACTAAATATAATGCATATTCTGTGTGTTTAAAGAATTAATTTGATCCAATTGAAGAGTCCTGCTGAAAGAAACCCAGCACTTAGCTGGTCTCTTGATTGGTTTTACGAGATTTTGGGGACTTTTTAGCTGATAAGGACAGGAAACCAGCTTGGTCATTCTGGGTGATCATCTTAAACCAGCTAAGACCAGAAAACCAACTTAGACTGGTTTAAGCCACTGCTTGGAATACTGTTACTGATTTTATCCCTCAATTCTTGTAGATGTTGATGAGTGTGAGGACGAGACACAGCTGTGCGTCCCCAATGGAGAGTGTTTGAACACAGAGGGTTCGTTCCTGTGTGTTTGTGATGCCGGCTTTGTATCCACCAGGGATCCACCAGGCTGTGAGGGTACGTACACACATATTCTCTCATCGATGCATCCTGCTGTGGTTTGTCCTGATTCTCAGCGGTGCTGTGTTGATATTTATCTGATGTTTAGGCAAAATTAATCTGTTGCTTTGTTGAAAAGCCCCAGTGTTTGGCAGCACAAGAGAGAGTGAGCGAAAGAAAGGGATTGTGTGTCAAATGGGTTTCACATATGAGCCAATGTTATTTTTCCTCTGGCGGGACATGTGTATGTGCTCCCGGGGCCCAGTGAGGTGCCAGAGTTGTTTGAAATGCCCCGTCCAGCAGTAAAATGGGGAGAAGGAAGCGTTTGTGCTGAATGTCTAGACAAAGCGAAATATATTATATAAAATGACCTACTCAAAATCAATGTGTGTGTGTGGGCTTTTTCAGATGTAGATGAATGTGTGGATGGCAGCAGATGTGTAAATGGTACCTGTTCAAACACAGAGGGTTCGTATCTCTGCCATTGTGATGCAGGCTACCGCCTGGAGCCAACCAATCAGACGTGCCAGGGTAAAAATCTAGAATCCAAAACAATTTGCTTTTTGTATCATCCTCCACCCAGAAGCTCTTTGTTGATTGGTTTATTAGTGTGCTGATTGGTTGGTTGTGCTGTCTGTCAGATATTGATGAGTGTGCTGACTTGGGGACGTCTATTTGTGGGGTTTGGGCCTGTCAGAACACACCGGGCTCTTACCGATGTGAGGTGCCCTGCCCACCTGGCCTTTCCCGAGGCGAACACGCCGTCTGCATCGGTGAGCGCCCATGGGCACCAGCTTCAGCCGTGATGTCACCTCCTTACCTCCACCCAGCTCGCATTGTTGTACTGCACATCTCCATGTTCTGGTTCTGATCAGAGCTGTTTGTTTGTCTCTTGTGGCTTAATCATTTGCTAATTAACACTGCAGACTGCAATTATGTTTCCGATCAGACATACTCATACTCATTCCATCTCCATTCAAGTATTGTTTTTGTTCATATACTCTACTGTTTGTAAGTTAGGGGTCAGGAAAGGAATTAATACTTTTAATCAGAAAGCATTTGTGCATTTAATTGCGCAAAAGTGACAGTAAAGACATTTTAATGTTATAAAGGATTTCTATATCAAATTAATGCAGGTCTGTTGAACTTTCTATTCATCAAAGAAATCCTGGAAAAAACTGTATCACGGTTTCCACAAAAGCAGCACAACTGTTTTCAACACTGATTATAATAAGTAATGTTTCTTGAGCAGCAAATCAGCATATTAGATTGATTTCTGAAGGATCATGTGACACTGAAGACTGGAGTAATGGCCTTCAGAACATTCAGCTTTGCAATCACAGCAATAAATTACATTTTAAAATATATTCAAATAGAAAACAGATATTTTCAGTTGTAGTAATATTTCACAGTATTACTGTTTTTGATGTATTTTCAATTAAATAAATGCAGCCTTGGTGAGCACGAGAGACTTCAAGAACCTTTAAAAATTCTTACTGATCCCAGACTTTTAAATAGTCGTGTATGTGATTTTTGATTTCTAGTTGTGTTCTTTCTCTCATCCATTCATCTCTGCCCAGATCAGCACACAAAGAGCTCTAACATCTCCTGTTCTCTGTCTTATTGTCTCTTCCTCTCTCGTTCTAGACGTGGATGAGTGTTCTCTGAATGAGAATACCTGTGGAAGTCATGGTGTTTGTCAGAATACAATAGGCTCCTTCAGCTGCCAGTGCGACCCAGGATTCAAGGACTCTCAGGATGGGCAGGGGTGTGTGGGTAAGTTTTTTTTTTTTTTTTTTTTTCCTTTCCTTCCTAGTTTCTGTTATTTTCATTCCATAGTTTTAAAAATAGACTCAAAATTGACAGTATTCAATGAATTATCACTATTAGAAAGCTTACTGGAACTTGACAGCTAAGGTGTTGTCATTGCTGCTTGTTAAAGGGGATAGTTCATCCAAAAATGAAAATTCTATAATTATTTACTCACCTTCACGTAGTTTAAAACCTGCATGACTTTTTTTTTTTTTTCCCCATCGACCACAAATGAAAATATTTTACATTTCCACATACTCAAACTTTTGGCAGTCAATGCAGTATGTCTTTAAGTTTAAATGTGTGCAAGTCTGAATGACATCCAAGAGTTGCAGAGGAAGGAATGATTTTCAGGCAGTAATAATGCATAATAATGTGGTCTATTCCTCACAGAATGCTAATGTGTGACTTTAAAAGACTGATAAACAATAGCACACAAGTTATGTGGAGTACATTTTTGTCCTTTTTGGTGATTCGACCAACAATGTAGAATAAAACTGATTTTTAAACCATGGATCTTCATCTCAGTCAAGGGTACATCATTTTAAACGTACTGTATTTGTCAAAATACTATTAAATTCTTTAGGTGTGAAGTTCTTTGACTGGCAAAAAAAAAAGTATTTAGTTGTCTAATCTCTATCTTGTCCACTTGGAGACAAGAATTTAACTGATAGATGTGTGGTATGGTCTGTTTGTAAAGCTCTTGTCCTGACAGACATGTAAACCAGAGCTGGATTTGAAACCGAGGCCAGCACTCTCAGAGATTTTTTGCCACTTCCTCTCAGACAACATAAAAAAGATGGCAGACACTTTGCTAGAGCCATGATTGATGTGAGTGTTTAGTTTCTTCCAGTCTGAGGGTGGACGGCACAGACCCCGGTAATGTTTAAAACACAGCGACCGGGGTGAAACACATCAGTGGCCCCCACATACTCACATAGACACATTAATACACTGACACAGAGTCAAGTCCTATTAAAGTGATGGAGCCACATGTATTTATGTGGCCTGGTGTTTAGAGGTCTGGAGTTGGTGGCTGTTTTAAAATAACACAGTGTTCTTGTGCAGCCCACCTTCTGAAAGAGAGTAAGAGCAGAGACAGAGGAAGTTTCACTTTTATTATGCGGCGGGATGGGTGGTATGTGCAAAATTAATGTATAAATAATCATAATTAGATTATCATTAAATTAGATTAAAATATGTATTATCATATTAAATATGCATTAAATTATCCCACATGTTTATTTAATGTATATAAATATATATTTACTATCACTTTTGCTCAATTTAATTCATACTTTCTGAATAAAATGGTTAATTTCTTTCAAAAAGAAAATCTACCACGATATTAAATTATTAGATTTATACCCCCATATAAAGTATAGGCTTATTGTTCTTCTGGTTTGTTCTCAGTTTGTGATTAGTTTGAGGAGAGAATTTTTCATACATATACTAGCAAACAAACACACACTCAAACACACTCTCTTCAGTCTCTGAACAGAGGTTGTTTGTCTTGCCGGCTTATGTAACTGGCCACAAACAGTCTCCATCGTTTCTGGTTTCCCACGGCAATAACACACACTAATACACACAAACGCTAATGCACACAGGACATGCATTCCTCTTTTCCTCCCACTTCTCTCTCTTCTGTTTCGACCCTTATCCATTCTTCCATCTCCCTCCTCAGTTTCTCTCCTTACCACATCCCTTACTGTTTCTCCTCCTCTCCTATCCCTTTGTCCTCCAATTACCTAGAAAGACAGAGATCTCAAGCCTAATAAAATGCTACGCGACAAGATTCCAGCAACAAGACTTTTTTTCTTTTTATAGTGAAACCGAAAATTTTGTGTATCGCAACAAAATCACAACAGTGTTTATCTTCTTTCCTGCCCCATTAGTGACAGAAATAGTTGAGAAACAAGCTCAATTCGAACCTGTATCACCCTTGTGAGCACCTAAGTTTAATGTGTCTTGTATATCCACTAGGTCAGCTTTTCTTGAACCCTGCAGTCAACAAACAAAAACAAATCACAGATCAGATGATATATGATCTATAGACATTTCTAAAGATTATTTTTAGCCCTTCTGTACAAGCCAGCTTCCCTGTGTGTCTTGAACTGCGTTTTAATGAAGCAAAAGGATAACATCTAATCCCTTACCAGAGACTGAACATCTTAACTCCTTGAATACTTGAAAAAAAAAAAAAAGGAATTATGGAAAACCTATTCTGAATCAATTTCTTGGTTCCATTTGTTGCTTTCAAAAAGTAAATTAAAATTTAAATAAACTTAACAGAGAGTGTGTTTTTCTTTCCCCCATACACATCCACCTATAAATAAATTGACTTGCCACCTAAAAGTTTTGATGATTTACAAATTTGGTTAAATAAATTGATGATAAAAAAATATATATATCTGCATACTGTCTAAACAACCAGTCGTTTTTTTTTTTTTTTCAAAGAAATTCAAAGAAAACCTACGTCCCCTGGGGACGCTTAGATTGAAGCGCTATGAGCTACAGGAGTGCAAGATTCAAAGCTGACGATTCAAAGTTCATGAACCTTAAGTACATGAAACCGATTCATTTCAAGGAGTAGTAAAGGATTGCAGTTTAGTAAGTGTGTCACATGTTGATTCAGAAAGCACCCAAACTCTTTTGTGTGTAGAAAATGATCCCGTCAAACCATAATCTAATCTGGAGTGCATGAAAAAAACGCTAGTATATATCAGTCCTTATGAGGTCGTATCTGTCTTTTACATTGTTCATCTGGCACTGACGTCCATTTCCAACTTTTTATCATTCCCTAGTGGTGCAGCACCCACGCTGCTGTTGACTCCAGACGACCGTTTAACACTTCCAGGCTCATTGACGAGCTGGCCCACCATCACTGAGCGGGTCTGGAGTGTGTACGTGTGTGCGTCTGGCGGGATGGCTCCATTAGAGCATTCAGAGTCTATTGCACATAAAGGCTCTCCACACAAGTTGATTTATTGCATCCTTTTGTATGTGGTGCTCCGAGATGATTGATAAAACCAAGAGAATGAGAGTCACAGATGTGTGAAGCATTGAGAAAAAAAGAGAGAGAACAGAGTAGAAAGGAGGAGAGAGCCTTGTTGCAGGAAGCAGACACTTGCATTATAGTACTACTTTGGTCGTCATAAATTCAAGCTGTCAGAGACAGTCGGCAGAAAAATGGGGCTGTTTTATTTACTGAAGTCAGTTGTGCACATTGTTTGTCATTGCTTTATGAGGTTCCCAAGCCACCGTTTTGATAAGGAAAATTAATGAAAACTCTGCAGAAGGCTCTGAGCCAATCAGGACCAGGCTATAGAAATAATAAACTATGACTAGATAATGACCAGTGTTTCACAAGCTTTAGAGTTCACATAAGTTTGTGGTTGTAGAACGTCTGGTCAGAAATCTGGTGAAACAGCGTCTTGCACTTTTTGATTACAAACAATTTTTGTACTTTCAGAATTGTTGTTGTTATTAATACATTTAAGAAGTATCATACTTGTAGTCCATACAACTTGTGTGCTATATTTTTCAAATCTTTAAAAAGCATATCTTATAATATGTGAGCAACAGATCAAAAGTTATTCACTGATCTTCCACTCCAGTGAACTGTTATCTCAAGAACCACTTGTGACCAGATTGAGTGAGTGAATTGAACTCAAGAAAATTGAAATGTTGAAATGTTTTCTACGGGGCTGCTTTACAGCTAAACTGAACTACTTTCATAAATGATGAACTGAATCGACACTGAACTGACCTCTGCTAAACAATGACACTTGTTTTTTAGAGCTGCTTTACATCAGAATTCATCTCTGCATCATTGAATAATTATTCTCCTGTTTATCCCTGTAAAGCTGCTTTGAAACAATCTGTATTGTATAAAGCGCTATATAAATAAAGGTGACTTGACATGACTTGATAGAACAGCAAATGATCTCATCCAGCACAAAACAAACCCCTGCAGTTCAGATTGTATCTTCAGTTCAATGATAAAACACATTTTCTTGCCTACAGATGTGAACGAGTGTGAGCTGCTCGGTAATGTGTGTGGTGAGGCCACCTGTGAGAATCGTGAAGGCACCTTCCTGTGTTTGTGTCCTGATGAGATGCAAGAATTTGATCCGATGTCGGCCAAATGCTTCTCTACACCACCAGGTAAAGTTGTAGCCTACTGTAAACCACCACCACAATGTGATCGACCAATTCATTATCCTACAGAAATCCCACAAACAGTGACCTAACCCAAACCTAC
Organism: Onychostoma macrolepis; assembly: GCF_012432095.1. Taxonomy (NCBI): domain Eukaryota; kingdom Metazoa; phylum Chordata; class Actinopteri; order Cypriniformes; family Cyprinidae; genus Onychostoma; species Onychostoma macrolepis. The sequence continues at coordinate 12,571,903 of NC_081171.1, forward strand.
AAGACTTACAAGTGGCCACAGATTGCCTTTTATCTGGACAAATGACCCCTGTCCTCCTCCTACGAAACATCTCATCTTCATTGTATACCTGAAACGATTCTGAAGCTCTTCAAATTTTAATCTCAGCCATGGAGATCCTCTAGTAGTGCAACAGGACATTAACTTCATATCATCAGGGTCCAGCTCTGAGTAGAACAGAGGGAGGCATGGCGTGATGAATGGGGGTTGTAAACGATCTGGCAGGAGAGAAATGAGATTCAGTCTGAGGATTACAGAGGGACCAAAGCACCATGGGGCCCAAAGCACGTAAGAGCCAAAAAGAAGCTCCCACGCTAAGATAAAAAAAGACCAGCATGGAGAGATATACAAGAAGACCCATCAGAATGAGATAACTGCTTTTGAAAGTCTAGACGAGTCTTAAAGATTTCCTGATTGGGATTGTGATATTTTGTTTATTGTTTGGTTTCAGTAGTCCATTTTAGACATTGTATTATCTATAAGTCAACTAACTCTCATTGAAGTATTACTGGAGGTTAATAGAATAAGATGACATGTACTTATTATTACTTTAGTAAGTAGAATGTGTGTTGGAGAGCCATCAAAATAAAGTTTTAGCAGATATTAAGCAGACAGTCTACTAATAGTTGCCACAGTTAGTCTGAAGTGGGCTATCAAAATAAACAGTTACCTATTGCTATTACTCTTTTCGTAACACTTTAGTATAGGGACCAATTCTCACTATTAACTAGTTGCTTATTAGCACGCCTATTATTAATATATTGGCTGTGTATTAGTACTCATAAAGCACATATTCTGCATGTCCCTATTCTACATCCCTAATCCTACCCAATACCTAAATTTAACAACTACCTTACTAACTGTTAATAAGCAGCAAATTAGGAGTTTATTGAGGCAAAGTCGTAGTTAATGGTTTGTTAATAGCGAGAATTTGACCTTAAAATAAAGTTTTCCCCTGTTTTCACTATGAAATAATTCTGTCCACTCTTAGCATTAATTTGCATATGGTTAATGTTGTTTTAGCAACATATTTACTAAATGAATTATGCCAATCAGGAAGTAACAATGAAATACAACCAAAAATTAGCACCAACTACAATTTACATACTCCAATTCAGAGTCTTGAAGTTTGCAAAACAGTTTTTTTTTTTTTTTAAAGTTAAGTGATCCGGGACAGGTTTTGTTTACAACTAAAGATCAGGGGTCTTGTTTATAAACGCTGCGTACGCACAAAATGGGCATATAATATGCGAAAGCAATTTTCCACGCACATATCCGGATTTATAAAAAATAAACTTGGCATAAATACGGACATTCTAGACCATGCCTACAAACTCTTTTGGAGTGAGAAGTAATTAAGTAAATGACTTTAAACTGTGTTCGATATGCATTTACAATAAATATTCCACTTTCATTAAGCACTGAAATTACAAAAATTAGGGTTAACCCTAACAAAAATTACAAATTCAATTTAGACATATAGTGGATGCATTTGATCACTTTTCATGTGGCATCCTATGTTTTAATGACAGCGAGGAGTGCTATAGGTGCACAATAATTCATTTTTAAACTAAACTGCAGATCTCATGTTACGAGGAATTTATTTATTTATATTTTTGCGAGAACAATTATCATGATGTGCACTTACTTTGATACTATGGTGGACACAGCTGGATACAGTGGTCGAACGGTCAGTCCATTGTCCGGTTTGAATAGGACCAATAATAATATCTTACTGTACAACCACAGCTGCATGGATGTGTTGATGTCGTGTAAAGGCATCTCCAAAACATTATAAAAAATACCACTGTATTTGAAGGATACCATTAAAGGAAAACGGTAAGATTTGCACATTTCCTTTTTAAAATACTTTCAGTAATTCGTCGAGTCAGACAATTATATTTACACTGCAAAAAATATAGGCCTATTATATCAGCTGTTTCCACTAAAAATAGACGTTCAGCTTATGGTCACCTTATCAGCAAAACTGCATAAATTTAATTTGATTTGAATTGTTTAAAACAATTGAAATACTATATGACTAGTGTAAATGAATGAGATCAACTATTTTAAACCGTTTAGTTTTTATGGATATTTTCATATATTTATTATAAAACGTAACAAGGATACTGGATAATTTTTAGCAATAAAAATTAATGTGTAGGCTATGGCCCAAATGGAATTACAGTCAGGATCTCATATTTCCTTAATGTCTTGTACCTTTGACGGTGTTAAACACGGTGTCATGTGGATGGGAATATGCATGGAAATGATATGCAGATGAGGTTATGCATAGTAAAACTAGGCGTTGTAAGCTCCATATATGGTGATTTCTGGGAGGAGTCAGGGTGGAGATGCACGTACGCTCAATTTTCCCCTGACTGGGATTTATAAAGGGATTTTTGCACAGGTTCTGGCGTACGCATGATTTTATAAATCTGAAAAAAATTTACGCGTAGGCAAAATATAGCTTTTGTGCGTATGTACACTTTTAGGATGAAAGCTACAGAGAGTTTTATAAATGAGACCCCAGGTGTGGTAGATGTGTAAAAAAAAAAAATTTTTAAATAGCTTAAGGTTTAAGGGTTGGCGCTGGCTAGATTGGAATCAATTTGTTCCTCTAGTGGTGAAGAACATGGTGGAACTGGAAAATAAAAGAACAATGTTGATTGGATATGTGTATGTGAGCGGCTACACACCAGCTGTGCCTGGAAGATCAAGTAACAGGAAGCATTTTCTTAGATCTCAGCCAAGTGTTTTAGTTAAGGACTTTTGTTCAAATCCACCCGCCTAATCCTCCTCCCCTCATAAAACCGCACTGTCTCCTGAGTTTAAACGTTATTTTTTTGTTTTTACAAGAAGTACCCCGGTATGTCTTACCAGAGCTGTAAATCATGCTTTTTGCATATAAGGACACTGGTAGAACATCATAAAACTACAGTCACAATAGTTTGGAATATGAATTATGTGGAAATAATAAAAAGGAGCACTCAGTGACTGAAAAGCCAAGGTTGAACTGCAAAACTGCTCTCTGATGTCGTGCACAGTTTCTGCTGTGTTCTTGACCTTGGTGTTCTTCATTTGTGGTTTACCGTATTGCAGTGAAACATTACAGTTATTCATTGATTTTTTTTTCTTCCCTTAATTTTTCTGTGCTTTGTGACAAATCATGATTGAAAATTCATATCTGAATATTTTAAAAGGGCAAAACATCTGGTCTGAGTTATCTGTATTGTGTTGTTGTCTTGTTCCCACAGACACACCAGTGGAAAGGAAGGAGTGTTATTTCAACTTGAATGATGAGAACCTGTGTGATAAGGTGCTGGCCAGCAGCATGACTAAAGAGGAGTGCTGCTGTACGCTAGGAGCCGGCTGGGGGGACAACTGCGAGGTCCATCCCTGCCCCATACCGGGAACAGGTACTCAGTTACATCGCGCAAAACAACAATCTAAAAAGTGCAGTACAAAGAACTGCAAGAACCTGAGGATAGTGAATGAATCATTCTTTTGAGATTCTTTTGAGGTTCATTTTAGGTAAACTATTACTTTTCAACTTTAAGCAGAATTGTGCTTTTTGAAAAATATGATAGTGGTGAAAAAATTAAAAAGATAAGGCCAAATTTACAACTCCAGGTAGGAACTATTTAGGCAGCATGCATCAAGTCAGTGAGTTAAACTTGAGGATAGTCAATTATTCATTCTTTTGAAGTGATTCTATGCAGTGACTGGTTCATTTTAGGCAAACTATTCATTTTAAACTAGAAGTAGAACATAGTTTTGCTTATTTTACAACTTCTATGGTGGGGAAGCCCAAATTACAGAAATTCATCTCAAAGTAGGAAAAAGTAATTAAAGAGAGACAGAAAAGGTTTAAAGCCATTATCATTTAAGACTGCAATGATTCCTACAACATTTTTTACTTCAAATCTTCCTACAAATTGGTTGAAGAGGACGTGTCCTGAAGGGAAGTATTGCGCATTAGTGCTTATAAATCTGTCTCTGCTCATTTCTTAATTTCAGACAGACAGATCAGATAGGACTGAAAATTGCGGTGAGGTTCAGTGCAAAACAATATCCACCTTTCTGCAGATGATGCCTGATGAAAGGTGTTCAATACATGTAAAAGCTTGTCTGTCCTATGATGACCTAAATGACTGAGAATCTTCACAGACAAGCCAATTACATTAGTAAATCATGTCTGGACCTCATATAAATAGAAACAATCACTCTCGTATATATTTTGCTTTACCAGCTCATAACTAAAAATCAATCTTCAACTTATATCCAATAATGACCATTCTTTAAGTAAATACAGCAGACAGTTTACTTTATTAACTGCTGACACTCTCCTATGCAGATCAGTTCTCCCAGATGTGTCTGGCAGGCCGAGGTTACATTCCTCCTGAAGATCCTATGATTCCTACAACCAGCTTAGCAGGAAGCTTCAAAGGTATCTGTGTGTCTACGTTTTTTTTAAGGGATATTTCACCCAAAAATGAAAAATATGTCATCATTTACTCACCCTCACATAGTTCCAAAAACCTGTATGACTGACTGACTGTGGAACACCAAAACAACACCAAAAAGTTATATGTGACCAGATCTAATTTTTTTCTTCTGTTCTTCACTATGGTTCACTACACAGTCTTTTCAAACCTTTTATATTCCACAGTCACTTTTTTGTATGGACAAAAAAAAAAAAACATTAATTTCATTTTTGGATGAACTGTCCCTTCAATGTCTGGTTGTTTACATGTGTTTTTGTGCTTATCTGGTTTTATGTTTAAGCTCTGATGTTTCTTGCACTTTTACCCCCATTTTATGCACACATTTTTGACTTTGTAATGCGTGGAAGCAGCCGCAGACATCGCTTAGCATCTGACCTACATATGCTGAAACACACACACTCAGCAGCCTGCTTCCCAGTGTGGGGAAACCTCAGTCGCAGGGCCAGTCTAATGCACTGATTTAATTTATGAATGTAGCGAGAGTGTGGTTTGGCTGGTGGCAGCACGAGTGAATGCGATGCGGTCGGGATGTGTGTGTGTGTGTGTGTGTGTCGCGTACGCTTGAATGGAATGCTTATGGATGGTAAGGACATTTCCTCCCTGTCAGTCTCCAGTCAAATGACATTTCTGCATGTAGCAGATCCCCAAATAAGAACACTAACCAGAGCAATGCGTCCAGATGCATGCTGGTCTGTAGGTGTGGTCCAGGGTTTCAGGTTTATACTGACCTTTCTGTTTGTTAAATGATGAAATAATGATAATGTGTTGATGTGTGTGATTTGCAGACGCAGATGAATGCAAGCTTTTTGAAAATGAGATCTGCAAAGACGGCTTTTGTCTCAATACCCCCGGTGGGTATGAGTGTTACTGCAAGGCTGGACTCTACTATGATGAGAGCAAACTGCAGTGTGTTGGTAAGGTCCAAAATCACAATCTGCATGTAATCTCCGAACAACTGTGGATTACTGTGTCTCATCTGTCTTTTTTTCGTAAAGGGAGAGTTCATGACGATTACCTCATGTTGTTCCAAAGTCTTCTGCAGAGCACAAAAGATAGTTTAACAAAAACAAATTCGACCTCATTGACCTCCATTGTTATGGTTATTTGGAAAATAATGGTTATTCCATTGTTAAAAAAGTTATTTTTTAAAATATCTTCATTTGTGTTCCACAGAATACATTTAGAGTGGCATAAAGATGAGAAAAGTTTTTTTTGACTGAAGTTATATGTGACCAGATCTAATTTTTTTCTTCTGTTCTTCACTATGGTTCACTATACAGTCTTTTCAAACCTGTATGACTTTCTTTCTAATGTGGAACATAAAATAAGAAAATTTGAGAAATATTTTGTCTTTTTTGTTCATACAATATAAGTGTGCACATATACTGTAACAGTTTGGTTACCAATATTCTTCAAAATATCTTTTTTATATTCCACAAAAGAAAAGAAAGTCATACAGATTTGAAACAACCTGAGGGTGACTAAATTATGACAGAATTGTAATTTTTATGGTGAACTGTCCATTTAACAACCCATCACACGGAAAGACACATTAAAGGTGCCACAGAATGCATTGATACAATATTTTAAATTGTTCTCTGATATCTACATAGAAGGTATGTGGCTTAAGTAAGGGCAAAAATTCTCCATAAACGGTTTTACATGTGCATTTACAACCCTAGGATTTCTCCCTAGAATGAAATTATTGCCTTATTTGGAAGGGTCATGAATAATAATGTTGAGCTCTGCTCTGATTGGCTGTTTCACAGTGCAGCTCATTTCAGTAGCTCACACAGCAGGAAGGAAACACAAGGAGGAAAATATATATTTCAATACTTTCTCTCGCAGTTATATCGTTGGGTAATTATAATGTAAATAAAATGCGGGCATCAGGGAGCCGCTATTAATATGCGCGGCACTGAAACTGCTTTCAAATGCACGATCGCTTTTTACTTTCACTTTCGAGATTCGCGATCGCACTAACTGTTTATACTATGGAGCGGCAGTATTTACCACACATTTTACAAGATCAGATGCTTGTCAGTGGTTCTCAGGATCTGTAAATCATTCGCCATCATCCTCAGTCATCTGTCCTTACTCTGTTTATGTGGTAAGTGAAATCTTATGTACTGCAATGTAACAGGCTACCGCTAACAAGGAGCTAACCATGTCCCTTTAGTGGCTCACGTTATTTTATTAGAATGCGTTATTTGCTTTCCGTGGCTTTCTGAATACAGACACCAACCCATCCCTGCACCTCACATCCCCTGCACAGCCTGAAACATAACATTTATTTCCATGACCTACCATTTTCGCTGTTGTCCTCGTTTGTTTCTTCACAATACCTGCAGAACTTCTGATGGTTCAGCTGGCGGCTGGCCTAGAATATGGGCGGGTATATGCAATTATATATTTTCATGGGATTTCAAACCATGTAAAAAGGTGTTTTGGATTTTATTCATGTTTTTTCCTGTTGAGACAACTAAAAAACTTGATAATATATATATACAGTGGGTACGGAAAGTATTCAGACCCCCTTAAATTTTTCACTCTTTATTATATTGCAGCCATTTGCTAAAATCATTTAAGTTCATTTTTTTTCCTCATTAATGTACACACAGCACCCCATATTGACAGAAAAACACAGAATTGTTGACATTTTTGCAGATTTATTAAAAAAGAAAAACTGAAATATCACATGGTCCTAAGTATTCAGACCCTTTGCTCAGTATTTAGTAGAAGCACCCTTTTGATCTAATACAGCCATGAGTCTTTTTGGGAAAGATGCAACAAGTTTTTCACACCTGGATTTGGGGATCCTCTGCCATTCCTCCTTGCAGATCCTCTCCAGTTCTGTCAGGTTGGATGGTAAACGTTGGTGGACAGCCATTTTTAGGTCTCTCCAGAGATGCTCAATTGTGTTTAAGTCAGGGCTCTGGCTGGGCCAGAGTGTCACATAAATATATGAGTGTCACAGCAAAGGGTCTGAATACTTAGGACCATGTGATATTTCAGTTTTTCTTTTTTATTAAATCTGCAAAAATGTCAACAATTCTGTGTTTTTCTGTCAATATGGGGTGCTGTGTGTACATTGAGGAAAAAAATGAACAAATGATTTTAGCAAATGGCTGCAATATAACAAAGAGTGAAAAATTTAAGGGGGTCTGAATACTTTCTGTACCCATTGTGTGTGTGTGTGTGTGTGTGTGTGTGTGTGTGTGTGTGTATATATACACACACAGTGGTGTGAAAAAGTGTTGGCCCCCTTCCTGATTTTTTTTGCATTTTTGTCACACTTCAATGTTTCAGATCATCAAACAAATTTAAATATTAATCAAAGATAACACAAGTAAACACAACATGCAGTTTTTAAATGAAGTTTTTTATTATGAAGGGAAAACAAAATCCAAACCCACATGGCCCTGTGTGAAAAAGTGCTTGCCCCCTAAACCTAATAACTGGTTGTGCCACCCTTTGCAGCAACAACTGCAATCAAGTGTTTGCGAAAACTGGCAATGAGTCTTTCACATCGCTGTGGAGGAATTTTGGCCCACTCTTCTTTGCAGAATTGTTTTAATTCAGCCACATTGGAGGGTTTTCGAGCATGAACGGACTGTTTAAGGTCATGCCACAGCATTTCAATTGGATTTAAGTCCATACTTTGATTTGGCCACTCCAAAACCTTCATTTTGTTTTACTTGAGACATTCCGAGTTGGACTTGCTGCTGTGTTTGGAATCATTGTCTTGCTGCATAACCCAAGTGCGCTTGAGCTTGAGGTCACAAACTGATGGCCGGACATTCTCCTTCAGGATTTTCTGATAGAGTGCAGAATTCATGGTTCCATCAAGTCATCCAGGTTCTGAAGCTGCAAAGCAGCCTCAGACCATCACACTACCACCACCATGTTTGACTGGTGGTATGATGTTCTTTTTATGAAATGCTGTGTTGGTTTTACACCAGATGTAACGGGACACACACCTTTCAAAAAGTTCAACTTTTGTCGCATCAGTCCACAGAATATTTGCCCAAAAGTATTGGGGATAATCAAGATATTTTTTAGCAAATGTGAGACGAGCCTTTGTGTTCTTTTTGGTCAGCAATGGCTTTTGCCTTTGAACTCTCCCATGGGTGCTGTTTTTGCCCAGTCTCTTTCTTATTGTTGAATCATGAACACTGACCTTAATTGAGGCAAGTGAGGCCTGCAGTTCTTTAGATGTTGTTCTGGGTTCTTTTATGACCTCCTGGATGAGTCGTCTTTGTGCTCTTGGAGTAATTTTAGTAGGCCGGCCACTCCTGGGAAGGTTTACCACTGTTCCAAGTTTTCTCCATTTGTGGATAATGGCTCTGACCATGGTTTGCTGGAGTCCCAAAGCCTTAGAAATGGCTTTATAACCCTTTCCAAACTGATACATGTAAACTATTTTGTTTCTCATCTGTTTATGAGTTTATTAAGATCGCGGAATGATGTGTTGCTCTTTAAACATGCTTCACTTTGTCAGACAGGTTCTATTTAAGTGATTTCTTGATTCAACAGGTCTGACAGTAATTAGGCCTGGGTTTGGCTAGTGAAATTTAACTCAGCCTTCTAAAATAATGTGGTTAATCACAGTTCTTTCATGATTTAATAGGAGGGGGCAAGCACTTTTTCACACAGGGCCATGTGGGTTTGGATTTTGTTTTCCCTTCATAATAAAAAACTTCATTTAAAAACTGCATGTTGTGTTTACTTGTGTTATCTTTGATTAATATTGAAATTTGTTTGATGATCTGAAACAATAAAGTGTGACAAACATGCAAAAAATTAAAAAATCAGGAAGGGGGCCAACACTTTTTCACACCACTGTACATACTTATATTGCTATAATATATATCAATTATAAATTATAATATTTTAAATATATATTGCTTATTTGAACAAGGTATTTAAACACACATGCACAAATAATATGCTGAAATACACAAAATGTAATGAAATTATTGAATATTCTAGTGTTTCTCATTTTTTTTTCAAACAATATGTGCATGTCTTTTCTCCTTTCTCAGATATACACAGATTAAAGCAGCTTGATGCAGTTTAATGAAATATTTTAGAAGACAGTATTCAGAAACATAAAACGTTACATGAAAGTGTTTTATTTTAGTCTAAGTATTCTTAGAAATATTAGAAAGTAATCTTAGAAGGGTTTGTTATTTATAACATCCTGCTTTAGCCGTTTATTGCTTGTGATGTTTGGCCTTGAATTGTCACTGTGTTCTTTTGTCGGTTTGGAATGACAGGCTTGTGTGTTTTTGTGTGGGTGCATGCGAGTTTACATGCTGAATAGATAGTGTGTATGGGTGTAAGTGTTGGCCTAGTTCGGCTCACCGTAACGCCAACACATTTAAATTGGATTTAAATTTAAGTTTTAAACCTGCTGCAGCTGCCGGTTTGTGGCTTGCGGCCACATTATGCATGCAGCATGATAGCAGGTTATATGTGTGTGTAAGCTTGGGTCAAAGGGCTACATCTTGCAACCGGTCAGGGCGGCACAGCCGTTATGATCCAGGCCGCAGCTCTATGGTGCACCGCAGGCTGTCTGCCTGCCTAAACACACATGCACACACTCACACAAACCACAGACCCAAGGCAATGGATTCTTGCCCGGCCGCACTGTCTTAAAGCTGCCACACCCTTGACTGCCTTACACACATATTCAGTGTAGCCACAGTCATTTGACATCCTACACCCACACTGACATACACACATATGAGCACCCACTCACTCTTCTCTCACACACACACACACACACACACACACACACACACACGTCTCTCTCATTTCTACATGTTTCAGTCTTTTTGACACCAGGTCTGTGGGTGCAGGTTCTGGAGGAGGCCGCAAACTTTACATACACACTGTGGGCTCATCTGGTTTTATGTAAACAAACACACACTAAGTGTGTTTAAATGCACTTTAGTAGGACTAAAGCAATTTGTCACTTTGGACCTGTGGTCTCCCTATCAGTGTTGTTTTTGTTAGCTAAAACTGAAATGAAAATAAAACTATTCAAAATAATTTTCATTAATTGAAATAAAGCCCCCATGAAATTACTCAGATTTAAAGTAGGATTAAAATAAAAACTGCAAACCTAAAAATAAAAGTGAATTCAAGATATTGATCTTATAATCATAGATTATATTTATAATCATTCATTCAGAAATAACACATTTTTGTTATATTGCAAATTGCTGAATGTTGGTGAAACTGTTGTTCTTTTTACATTTCTATTGTGCATAGAAATGTCAGTGTTCATTTCTATTGTACAACTTGCTCATGGAGTCTGTTTATTTTCTGTTTCTCTCTCCGTCTCTGGACTCTGCAGACACTGATGAATGTGCGGATGAATCAAACTGTATAGATGGTAAATGTATGAACACATATGGGTCATATCAGTGTTTCTGCACTCCGCCCCAGGTTCTTGGACCGGACAGCACTCGCTGCATTTTACCCGCCGTGGCAGGTAAAGTCTTACACATCAACTGTAACAAAATACTATGCACCTGAAAACCCTACAACACAAAAATCCCTATTCTCTAAAGCCCTTCACTCCAAAAAACCTCACCTTAAAGCCACTAAAATCACACTTTAAAACTCACACCCTAAACTCTAAATCCCACTGTCTAAATCAGTGTTTCCCAATCCTGGAGGCCCACAGAACTGCACATATTGGATGTCTCCTTATTCATCTCATAAGATCATTAGTGAAGATCTCCATGACCTGAATACAGTGTGTCAGATTAGTGAGACACCTCAAATCTGCATTGTTGAGGTTCCACAAGGAGCTGGATTGAGACACAATTCTCTAAATCCTTTCATCTAAACCCTAAATTCCCTAAAACCTATATTCTCTCCTCTGAAACCCTACATTTTACATTTTAAACACTACAGACTAAATGTTGCACCCCTTAATGTGCTATAATCTACCTCAGTTGTTTCTGAGATCATTATTTGATCATCTCTGACCTATATTGCTTGTCTTGAGCTCAAAGCTATTCCAAATAGTCTCATACTGCCATCTAGAGGGTGGTCAGAATAAGACACACACATTTTTTTTTTATTGATTTTTCTCAGGTGCTTTGCACATTTTGAATGATAAATTGCATTGTTTTGTGTCTGTGAACTTAACTGAAAAATTACTGGTAACTTTCTGCAAGGACATGTTTTTCTGCTAATTTTAAGCGTATTTCAGTATTCTGTAACTTTCATTTGCTTGACACTTATTCATTACCACTTAAAATGCTATTTATTGTGTTTGTGTATTTACAGGGCAAAGAGAAACTGATGTGTACCCAGGTATTTGCTGGGAGACCGTAACAGAAAGGCTGACCTGCACAAAGCCCTTTGCCAATCTACAGACCACGTTCACAGAATGCTGCTGTTTATATGGAGATGCCTGGGGCATGGATTGTGCTCTCTGCCCCTACAAAAATACAGGTATAAATACACAACTACACAACAAAACACAGAGAAAAATCTAGAACAGCTTTGTTTTTTGGAGTTCATTTGTAAATATTATACCTCAAGACATGTGCTCTTTCTTAAAATTATTGCAGACACAAAGAACCTGCAAACACAAAAAAACAAAGAAAGCAAATCAAAACAAATCTCTTTTTTATTTTCATCCAGAGGCCTATGCCACTATGTGTAATATCCGTCAGTCTAGTGGCCCCCGTCGGCCGTATGATCAGGATGCTTTGGTCGCTGGCCCAGTCACTGAATATGGCCCTGAATATGACTCTCGACCTCTGAACCCCGACGGCACGCTGCCCCTCTATGAAGATTACGAAGAACCAAGAAGTGAGTACAAATATACACCTTAAAGAAATAGTTGAAATGATTATTTCTTTATTTATTCATTGTCATCATCACATTTTCTAAACCTCTCTTTCAGATCCATATGATGCATTCGAAGGGCTGCGAGCAGAGGAGTGCGGTGTACTGAACGGATGTGAGAATGGACGGTGTGTGCGGGTGCAGGAGGGCTACACCTGTGACTGCTTCGATGGATACACACTCGACATGTCCCGAATGGCCTGCGTGGGTGAGTAACAACAGAGTGTCACATGATGAGGGGATTAGCTCAGGTTTACATTTTGGTTCATTTCAACTCTTAAGTTTTTTTTTATTTATTATTATTAATAATCATCAATAGTATGTAGTTATTTTATATGTGATTGTATTTATTTTGTGTATGTTGTTAGAGCTTAAACCTCTGATGGTTGGAAGTGATTCAAAACCTCGTCTGTAATGTAAATTTAAAATTCTCATTACCAGCGAATGGGTGTGTTTTTCTTGCATTGTGGCGGATTGTGATTATCATGACTAATCTCCTGAAATGAGGCATGACTGAGCAGATGATATACGCCCAGGCACAGAGTGGCTATTAGGGTTGGGAACGAGTGGTTCTTGTTCAGAACCAGTATCAATTTTTCTTTCTAAATAATAGAATGACATTTGGTTGCGTTAATGGTTCTTGCATATGTATTTTTCCTCCAACGTACTATACTAAAATGCTTTGATAGAGTTACTTGTGATACTTATTCAGTGACACCGCAACACTGTTACAGAATCTACAGCGCAAAGCACACACTGAGACCAGTGTAGTCCTATTCTCGAACAAATTACTCTTTTAGTCAGTTAATTTAGTAAATCAAAAACAAACCTAGCAATCAGCATAGTCCAATTCACAAACAAATGACATACTGCGCAGCCTGAGTGGTCTGATTCCCAAACCAATGACTATTATGAGTCATGATTTTTTATTGTGTGTGTGTGTGTGTGTGTCACACACCAAAAACAAAGCTAGTGTAGTCCTATTCCCAAATGAATGACTCTATGAATTAGTTATTTTTAGTCAACCAAAAACATACTGTGCAACCAGTGTAGTCCAATGCTCAAACTAATGACTCTTTTGGATGGTTCTTTAAGTTTTTAGTGAATCAAAACCATTCCATGAAACCAGAGTAGTATGATTTCCAAACCATAAGAGGCGGTTATTTTTAATGAATTACAACCCAAATTCCAGAAATGTTGGGACGTTTTTTAAATTTGAATAAAATTAAAACAAAAAGACTTTCAAATCACATGAGCCAATATTTTATTCACAATAGAAAACAGAGGACATAAATGTTTAAATGGTGAAATTTTACACTTTTATCCACTAAATGAGCGAATTTCAAATTTGATGCCTGCTACAGGTCACAAAAAAGTTGGCACAGGGGCAACAAAGGGCTGAAAAAGCAAGACATTTTTGAAAAGATTCAGCTGGGAGAACATCTAGCAACTAATTAAGTTAATTGACATCAGGCCTGTAACATGATTAGCTATAAAAGGGATGTCTTAGAGAGGCAGAGTCTCTCAGAAGTAAAGATGGGCAGTGGCTCTCCAATCTGTGAAAGACTGCGTAAAAAGATTGTGGAATCAAAGGCTTTGCAAATCTCATAATCTACAGTACATAACATCATCAAAGGATTCAGAGAAATTGGAGAAATCTCTGTGTGTAAGAGACAAGGATGAAGACCTTTGTTGGATGCCCGTGGTCTTCAGGCCCTCAGACGACACTGCATCACTCATCGGCATGATTCTGTCATTGACATTACTAAATGGGCCCAGGAGTACTTCCAGAAACCACTGTCGGTAAACACATTCCGCAGTGCCATCTGCAGATGTCAACTAAAGCTCTATCATGCAAAAAGGAAGCCATATGTGAACATGGTCCAGAAGTGCCGTCGTGTCCTGTGGGCCAAGGCTCGTTTAAAATGGACTGTTTCAAAGTTGGAAAAGTGTTCTATGGTAAGACGAGTCAAAATTTGACATTCTTGTTGGAAATCACGGACGCTGTGTCCTCTGGGCTAAAGAGGAGGGAGACCTTCCAGCATGTCATCAGCGTTCAGTTCAAAAGCCAGCATCTCTGATGGTATGGGGGTGCATAAGTGCATACGGTATGGGCAGCTTGCATGTTTTGGAAGGCACTATGAATGGTGAAAGGTATATAAAGGTTTTAGAGAAACATATGCTCCCCTCCAGATGACGTCTATTTTAGGGAAGGCCTTGTGTATTTCAGCAGGATAATGCAAAACCACATACTGCAGCTATTACAACAGCATGGCTTCATAGTAGAAGAGTCCGGGTGCTGAATTGGCCTGCCTGCAGTTCAGATCTTTCACCTATAGAGAACATTTGGCGCATCATTAAATGAAAAATATGTCACACACTCTTCAGCAGCTGGAAACCTATATCAGGCAAGAATGGGACCAAATTCCAACACCAAAACTCCAGAAACTCATAACCTCGATGCCCAGACATCTTCAAACTGTTTTGAAAAGAAGAGGAGATGCTACACCATGGAAAACATGCCCCCGTCCCAACTATTTTGAGACCTGTAGGAGGCATCAAATTTGAAATGAGCTCATTTTGTGCATAAAATTGTAAAATTTTTCAGTTTAAACATTTGTTATATCTATGTTCTATTGTGAATAAAATATTGGCTCATGTAATTTGAAATTCTTTTAGTTTTCATTTTATTCAAATTTAAAAAACGTCCCAACATTTCCAGAATTCAGGTTGTAAAAACATACCATACAACCAGAGCATTTGTGATTCCTGAATTGACTCGGTTCTTTTAAGTGAATTCAAAACATACTCTGCAACCAGTCCGTTTCTGTATGAATGACTCTTATGAATCTGTTAGTCAGTCGGAAGCATAGCACACTACTAATGTAGTGTGGTTCCCAAGTGAATGACTCTTATCAATCTTTCTTTCTTTTAGTGAATCAAAAACATACTGCTCAACCAGTTTAGTCTCATTCCAAAATAAATGACTTTTATAATTTTTTTTTTTTTTTTTTTAGTGAAACAAAAACCATGAGGCTTAAATCAGTGTACTGAAGTTTCTGACTGGTTTATATGACAATCTGTAGTTAAACAGTTTGTCAGTAGCATTTTACAAAAATAAATGAATGAAATATGTTAGCACATTTTTGTTGTTTAATTCTAATTATTGGATTGCACTTTTATGCCTAAAAAGATGCTTAAAGTCATTAAAAAGAGTACACATTTTGCTTTAGCCAATAAATTGCATTTATTTTTTACCCTGTCTTCTAAAAGAATCATTATTCAATTATTTTAGAAGAGGGTGAAGCTGCTTTCCAAATATGACATCTACTTCTCTAACACCATTTGTTTTGTGTTCCAGATATCAATGAATGCTCAGAGCTGAATACAAAGATGTCTCTTTGCAAGAACGGCAAGTGCATCAACACACAAGGCTCATATAAGTGTGTGTGTCTGCCAGGATTTGTCCACTCCGCCCAGCACAACTACTGTGTGCCCCAAAGACAGAATGCAACCAGTACGAGCACGGAGTGACCAGCAGGGGGCGCAAGATACAATAAAAACACTCTTATTTAATCAAGGCCCATATACTCTGCACTGTATAAAACCAACACCCAAAATCGAACCTAGAAAAAAAAAGTCCTACTTGAGATGAAGAGTTTAATGTGCTATCTTATGGTGTCTATGAGAGAACTGTATAAAATATTTGTTTTATTGGTCTATGTAAGTTTATTATTTTTACTGTATTAGGAAGTAGAAACGATTTTTTTAGGTGTGAACATAGCAGAGGTGATATTTCAGCAAACTGACAAACCCTATGACCTTAAGCTGGGGGACTGCTTTATTTTAACCCAGTCAAAGACACCGAGCGTGTGGATATTTTACTAATGCAAAAGCCAGACTCTCTCCCTCCAATTTTGTTTTCTTTTATCTCTTCTTTTGATTTTATTTAGTGTCTTTTCCCATCTTTCTGTTTTTAATTCATTTATTGGCTGATTTTTCTTTATCTCTTCCTTTTCTTTTCTATTCATATTTCACATTTTTTCTTAAGGTCTTAGCGAGGCAGACCACAACATAAACACACAAAACTTCAGTACATAGATTCATAAGAAACACACACAGCACAAAATGTTTTCAGTGTCAAGTCTTTAAAATAAGCTTTTTATATGAGCTGCTTTGTGTTAATGACAGACACCAGCTAATTTTCTGTGTCTGGGACATTAGTCCACTGCAGATGTCTGCCCTGTGGAGCAGGCATGACCTTTAACCTCACCTTTCTTCTAGAAATGATGTTTCTTTGAAAAGAAAATAATAAAAAATGAAGTGCCTTTATGTATTTTTTTTGTTTTTGTTTTTTTTTTTCAGATGTTTTTTAACAGAAATCTTTTACTGCATTTGATAAGAGTTGGTGAAATGTCTTGCCAGGTTGCAAAGCTGCTATTAAACAGCCGTGGGATTTTTTTTTCACTCTTTGTTTTTTTTTTTTTTTGTACATTTAAACTGAAGAGTTGATTAAAAACTATGTATTTGTAATTTGTACATGAATAAATATCTTCTGAATATCCATATAATGTATTAAAAGTCTTGAAATAAATCAGAGATGGTGATGTTTATACACATTTATCTATGCTGTGTTGTCTTGTCTACATTAAATATCGGTGCTCCTCAACTGGGTTGTGGCCAAAAATGGGTTGAAAAGAATAAACATATGTTTAATACAATGGATGGAATCTGACACACCACTGAATAACATAACCTCACCTTAAATAATAAAAAAAAATAGTTTGAAATAACAAATATAGTAGATTTACAGTAAATTGTTCTATTCCAATGTTCCTTAGAAAACATGTCCTTTGTCTCACCTGTTTATCTTGAGCCATGATCTTATGTTGAGAAGTCAGGTGATGTATGATTCACATCAATTGTTTCTCAATGAGAAACCAATGGCACAAAATTAACTAATGGCTTTGATGTCAAAAGGGCTGTAATGAAGACTTATTGTACAGTTCTCTGGAATGCTATATGTCGAAGACCGTTCATCCGGGTAAGTGAAACCGACAGTACTTTCATACCGCGGATTGTATCACACCGCGTATTGTGTTAAAAATGATTTCAGGGAACTTTTAAACCTTAAGTATTTGATTTCTGTGCGAGTAACGACACTAAACGGGATTGAAAATATAAACATAATTGCCAGAAATACGCCCCATCAGCCATTGGTCGAATAAACCGATAACCACGCTCACAGCCAACACCATTGGTCAAGTAAATGTTGTCAAGAGGTAGCTCAAAACAAACGGTGAAACTTTCACAGTAGCAGGCATGCTGATTGAAAGTTTTCGGAAAAGCAAACTTTTTTATGGCTTGCTTATTGTTGTCTCTGCGTATTAATCTGCAATAAGAGTATTTTCCCACCGAAAACGTTACATACTTTGATTTTTATGTTACTGTAGTATTGTCACTGTGTTGGTCTTGTTCCTATGTCGATAGTTTTATACATTGTAATTGAAAACGAAATCGATATTTACTGTCCACTGATCTGTTTGCATGTCTTAAGAATATCTTAGTATTTATAATATAATATTTCAGATTTGTGTGCATTTTTATTTGCATTTGTTTTCTTAGTTTGCCTGTAAATATTTTTTCAAAGCACACAAAAGCAAGGCAGTGAACTGAGCTGAGAGAGCAACTAGAAATAATCTAAACAGGTGAGCTGAGATAAACCATTTATTAATTTTGTACATAATACCATGGTATATGAGTATAGTACTTATTAGTATATATGTATATATTTATGCTATCATAATCTAATACCATTACTATACAGTAGCCTACTTCTCACAAATGATTATTTGTCAAGACTAGCTCAAAGACAATCCAGCAAGGAAGCCATTGCTTTCTGCTTGTTATGGTCAAATTTATATACTGGAAGTGTGTGTGTGTGTGTGTGTGTGTGTGTGATAGAAAGAGAGAAGAGAGGTGAAGGGGGAAGAAAGGTACAGAATGATTGACTGATGGAGTGAAAAGAGACAGAGCGAAGGGAAGTGAGGGGTGGGACTGAGTGAAAGAGGAGTGGAAGTGAAGGGGGAGGGCCAGAGAAAGCAAAGGGAGGAGAGAGGCAGCATGCATCTGTGTGGGGTCAGTATCACATGCCTGGCTCTTGCACACCACACTGTTGTTGATTGTGTGCGCTTTGATCTGGGTGCATCTGACATGCAGTACTTTCTTTCTTGTTAAGGGAGGAATGAACTTGCAGAGAGATACGCTGCATGATTCACACCTATGCTGAGTCAAAAGAGCTCCAGTGATCTGCACAGGCAGGTAAGATCTCTTTCATTTGATCACATAACATACTGTCACTCCTTTTTACAGCCAGTGATTCAGTGGTTATACACAAACTAACGATAAACCGTGGCGTGTTGGACATTAGTTTGGTTTGATTGTGCAGTTCACTCACTCTGCACAATCAAAATGTGTGTAGTCTGTAGTCAGATGGTGTTACTGTGATCATCTGAAGAATACAGAAGGCCACTTTACACTCTCAGCGCAAACATGTTGCAGCCGGAGAGATTTGACAGAGGAATTCCAAGGTCACAAACTTTTCTGGTGATGTATCATGTTTTGTTGTTTGTTGTGCTGTCGTGTTGCAGTGTGTCTGTGTGATAAACGGAACCAGTTAGGGAAACACTGATATTTATTTGTCAGTCCAGATGATCACAGGGCTGGTCAGTGTCTATTAGTAGATAGTAGGTCAGTCTGACCATCATGTTGTGCAGAGAGTGTGTGTATTGTATGCAGGTGTGATTTTGTGCATGTATTCTTTTAAATTTGTTAGCGATATGTTTGACACAAAAGTTTTGGTGATAAGTTTATATATTTTTATTTTTTATTCGATAAATTGTAAATACAGTAAAAAACTTAAAATCTGTGTTATATTAATTTTATGTACGTGTTATACATATTTAAATATGTAATATATATTATTTTTAATATTATTATTATTTATGTAAAGACAGACATTTATATAAGTGATTATTAATATTGTCGATATATATCCTGCGGCTTGTTTCCTTTCTTATCAGGGGTTGCCACAGCAGAGTGATCCATATATATATATATATGAATTAATTAATAATATAACTTCTTTTAGGGTTACAGTTTGGGTTAGTCTGTAGCAGTGTTGGGCACGTTACTTTAAAAAAGTAATTAGTTATAGTTACTAGTTACTTCTCACTAATAGTAACTGAGTTAGTAACTGAGTTACATCATTATAAAAGTAACTAATTACCAGGGAAAGTAACTATTGCGTTACTTAAAAAAAAAAAAAAAAAGTTCAAATATGTCAAATAACTTGGCTGCCCCCGATATTAAATGAATGAAATGGACACTAAATAGAATACATTTTTATTATAAAACATTGTACACTAATCTATTTTAATATTTATGTGGGACAATGTGAGAGACAACTATCAAATTCAATATATTATTGTAAATATCATCAAGCAATTATATATATATAAAGCTTATGTTTGTAAAACGGTACAGTTTTTTTTTTTTTTTTTAAATATCTGACACTCAGCATCAGTCAGTTAAGCATTATAATATGATATTATGATAATTTAGCATTATATGATGATGTAACTTTAGTAATTAGAATAAAATTATTAGATAAAAGCTGAATAATTCCAAAAGGAACTCCATTATTTTGACAGTAAAATACAACAAAGAACATCGTTTACATGTAGCGCGTCAATTCTGCATGTTATGAAAGATGTTATGAAATCTTGCTCTGTATCTTTCTTTGCGCGTGTGAGAAAGCGACGGCGAGCCGTGCGCCTACTAGAGTTTACGGTACGTCAAATACAGCTACACTGTCCATTCAGATAAACTGAAAAATTAATTATAATAATATAATAAATTATAGTAACGCCGCATTTTATTGTCAGTAACGGTAAAGGCGTTGTAACGGGGGAAACAGTAATTCGTTTGATTACTCGTTACTGAAAAAAATAACGCCGTTAGTAACGCCGTTAGTAACGCCGTTTATTTATAACGCCGTTATTCCCATCACTGGTCTGTAGTAATAATTAGCTTATATTAACGTCTGTAAGAGTGTAGCTCCTTAATACATTTATTTAAATTTATTGATGTGTGTATTAACATACACACAATTTCCTGCAAAGCACTAGGGTGACATAATGCTGATTTTAGTCACTTCACATTTCAGTCTGTTCAGATGTTGCATTGCAAATGTTGTTGTAGTTTCAACTTTTGTTCATAAGTCACAGGGACGATCGTGGCCCAAGGACATCTACGTTCTCTCTGAATCCCACTCGCACTCATGGATACACACTGACTCTTTATTTCCAACACATGCATGCATGCTTTCTCTCTTTCAGTTTATCTCAGCAGCTCACTCTTACTGGTTTTATGGTTACAAGTTAATGCATTAATGGAAAAATAACAGTTATTCATCATCGTTTCATAAAGTTTTCCATAAAGCAAATAGCTGAGAAGAGGTCATGTATACTGCAGCATTAACCTGTGGCTTGTAAGGACCTTATTTAGAGCTGGCCACAAGTCTAGTGTCTCTGAATAGTTCTTGTGTGTATTCCTGTGCAGTAATTAGTTAAATATCTAAATTTGAATTACAAGATGTTGAATTACTGTTGTACAACACCTTCTCTCTTTGAATCAGTGACTATGTTTATCCAATAAGGGACTCGGAGGTCTAAATGATGAAGTAAATCATTATTTTTAACATTGATAAATATAGTAAATAATGTTGTTCTTCTAGGATTAGTTATTAAATGTCCTATAGAAACAATAGAAGTCGGCATTTAGATGGCTTGGTAATCAAGGTGTAAATAATAACCTTTTCTGCTCTTTTTCATCTCTTTGCTCAGTGTGCTGATAATCTGTGGGTCACATCAGCGAATAGTAATGTTTAAGCTCTGTTAACACATTAGCACTCATGTATTCGCTGAACGCACACACTCATTCACAGAGCTGTTGTTTCTGCAGTTACACAGAGTCTATGACGGCAAGTGTAGGCAGGTGTCTGTAACATGGATGGTTCTTTCTCACTCCGCTACATACTCTTCCCTCATATGCTGTCTCATTTGATTTTTTTTTTTCATAGTGCCTTTTTACCTGCTGTTTCTATTTCTAAACCATCTTTCTCTTATCGGTGTTATTTGCAGTACGGTTGTGAGCCAGTAAAATGGCAGACTATTTATAGAGCAAGCGTGTTAGTGTGTTTTTGTGCCCTGCTGTGTATGTGCTTGCATGTCTATCTTTTGTCCATATCAGAGTGATTCTGTAACTAGCCTTGCGAAAGTATATTCACAAAGTTTTTCTTTTGCTGATATGGTCAATGCATGTGTACGTAAGTCAATTTTTAAGAAATTTAGCACTGCATCGATTGATCACCAATGAACCAGATCCTCTGCAGTGAATGGGTGCCGTCAGAATGAGAGCCCAAGTAGCCGATAAAAACAAACCAACAATAGAAGTAAAGTAGTAGTAAAGTCCATCAATTAACGTCTTGTGAAGTTTGTAAGAAACAAAGGCATTTTCACTGTAAACTGTTGCTTCTGTCCATAACCCATTATAACCCTTTCTCCAGTGAAAATGTCCATCCCTGTTGTCCTCTCAAATCAAAATCCACCGACATATTTGTCTAGAAATCTTTTCGCTTCTAAACTGTACTTGATCTGTGCATATTTCTCTCTTGATTCAGACAAGTCAACTTATTCACAGGATAAAGCAGTATTTTGGATAAGGGACTTGTATTTTAGCAGTAAGCAATGGTTCGAAGTCTTGACAGATTTGTTTATTACAAACATGCAGCTTTCCACTTTACGAAATGTTAATTTATGACTATGATTCATGCTTTTATCAGCTGTTTGGACTCTCATTCTGACGGCACCCCTTCACTGCAGAAGATCCATTGGTAAGCAATTGATGTAATGCTAAATGTATCCAAATCTGTTAAATTTTTGATTGAACTATTGTACTTCTTTAAAGTCTGTATGAATTGCCATCTGCAACCCATTTTATTTCAGTAATTTGACATATGTGACCCTGGACCACAAAACCAGTCTTAAGTCGCTGGGATATATTTGTAGCAATAGCCAAAAATACATTGTATGGGTCAAAATTATCGATTTTTCTTTTATGTCAAAAATCATTAGGATATTAAGTAAAGATCATGTTCCATGAAGATATTTTGTAAATGTCTTACTGTAAATGTATCAAAACTTCATTTTTGATTAGTAATATGCTTTGCTAAGAACTTCATTTGGACAACTTTAAAGACGTTTTTCTCAATATTTTGATTTTTTTGCACCCTCAGATTCCAGATTTTCAAATAGTTGTATCTCAGCCAAATATTGTCCAATCCTAACAAACCATAACCAAACCAAAGCTTATTTATTCAGCTTTTAGAGGATGTATAAATTGACACTTAAGACTGGTTTTGTCGTCCAGGGTCACATATTTCTTCTTTTTCGCAAGAAAAAAAGTTGAATGACTTGATTCTATCCATAAGGAATTTAAATGATGGGTATAAGTGGAATGAAGCTAGACCGTATTCATGTTTTCTAAAATGGTGCATAAATTGCAATTTGGCTATTGGTTAAAATGATCCAATTGCCACACAACCTATGTGATGTCATCAGAAAAAGAACAAATTGTTTTATTAAAAAAGGAAGATATTATATTTTGATTAAAGGTGGTGATGGTAAAGACAAACAAATTTTTCTTTGGAATGACATGCACCAATGAATTGTTCACAATATGAGGAAATAGTGTTAATTTTAATTTCCTCAATCTTCTACTTCCTCTTTCTAACTATAAATCGGTTACAGAAATTCACACACTTTCTACAGTTGAACCAGATGGCAGTGAATTACAGCAAAAAGCACTGTCAGAAGTCTTTCCTGCCCTGCTGACCTCACATCAGAAATGTTTGATCCCTGATCCTGGATCAGTTTTCAGTAGCTTCTGTGACCTGTCATCGATTCAGTCAAAAGTGACTGCTTGTGCCATTCAGTGCAAGCATAATGCAGGGTTATATGTATGTAAAGTACACCTGTAACATTTCCTCATATTCAGACAGCATGCATGAATTCACTCAGTCACACATTAGCTACAGCTTTCACGAGAGCCACAAAATCTACCTCCACGAAAAGATACAAGTAAAGTGTTTATCGGGTCTTTACAATGTGTACTATTACCCAAGACTTTCATAGCATTCGACAAAAGTTACATGGAAGTGTTTTGTAAGTGTGAAGCCTGGATAAATGTGTTAGTCATGATTACTGAACAACAAAACAATCCGGCTCTGAGGAGTTCAACATTTAAGTTAGACGTTTCAAGGAATTTCTAAGAATGTTCCTGCGAAATCCAAGTAAATGTTTGGTAAATGGGATTCTTAGACAAGGAAGTCATAGTTTAGTCGAAGATATGACCTCAAATCTTCCACAGCTTTTCATGTGACCCAAACTTCAGCCACATAACAATTAGCGAAAGAGGCAGTATACATAAATATAAATCAGTCTTTTCACATTTATTATTCTGAAACAGCTTTTTCAGAAGGGTGATAGAATGTCAGTACTTTATGAAGAGGTTTCATACGCTTTGTTCTTGTCTACTGACACAGCACACATCAGTAACAATAGCCCAATGCTAATGTTCACGTAGCTGTTTAAAACAAACACTGTCAGAGTGTAAAACAAACTGTGTTGGCGGAGCAGGATATGTGCTCATTGTTTTTGTTTAGCTGGTTCTTTTTTAGACTCAATGAGACGAAACAAGATGGTCTGCATCCCTTTTGAATGAACAGGAAGGAGGACAGAAAAACAGATGCTAGTGTCTCACTCACACACACACAATGCACATACACCTTTAGAGTAAAAAAGAGAGAGAGGAAGGACAAGTGTCCTTCAGTGTTGCTATGGCCTACTTCGTCATTTAATGATGATTCACTGAACTGTTCACATATTATGATGTGAAATCAGTGCTGTGTTCACTAAAATATTGGAATTTATGCTGTAATAGAGTTAAGGCTGATGATACACAGGGCAAAATTTAGAGCAATTTTGCCGGGCAACTTTTTTTTGAACAATGTTTCTTGGGCACTTTCCCACTGAGAATGGGTAACAAATTTCTATCTGGATACTTTATATTGGTCGTGGGCCCTGTGTCATCAACCTGGTTGCCTGTTGATGGCAACATTAACCAAAGTTACCTGGCAACGTTGCTCAAAAAGTTGCCCCGTTTATCATCAGCCTTAGTTTAAAAACACTCAGAGATTAAATTGATTACTAACAAAAAAGTACCAACAAGTCTGCCTTCAAATGTACCAGGTGGCTCTTTCATAGCAGTAATAATAAGATACTTAATGAAGTTATCAGATGTGATTCATAATTGTTTCTGCTAAAATATCCTTTAGAAAAATGAAACAAATTAGTTGATGTACAGTCAGAGTATCGAGTGCTAATATGTGTGCTTTATGTTATCAAAGCAAAAATCTTATGGTTTTCAAAGAAAGTGATGAGAAATGTCTGGGTTCGTATCAAAATGTTTTAATTGCAAACTTAAGTAACTTGGAAAATCTGAGTGCAGTATGCAACACTGTTGAGATCTTTTCTAAACTTCCAGTAATTTGACATGCCTCTTTACAGAAAAATCTGAGAAGATACTCAGTTTGCTGTCCATTTGATCTTTTTGATGTCTGTGAGAAACAATTAAGACATTAAAGACAAGTTAATTATAGAAATTCGTGTTGGACAGATTTTTTTAAGTGCCATGTAAGTAATCTGGTACGTGAATATGGAAAGTACATTCAGTACCTTGGTATGTGTCAAAGCTCCAGCAAATGCCACTATAATACTTCTTTAATGGATTGCAAGTGCCTATATAGTATTTGTGCATTAGATGAGAAGGGGTTCTTCACCAAAATGTCATTTTCACACCCCTGTCCTGAGCAGGTGAGAATTCTGAATATATCTCACTGTATTGCAATCCTGAGGTAAGAGCTTTAATCATTCAGTGGTTCTGCGAGACTCACCTGAAACTTGAGTTAAATTCAGCTGTTGCGTGTTTAGTGTTAGCAAGCCATTACTTGTGCAAAGCTCTTCCGTTCTGAAACCTGTCTTCACCCCTGTACTCTTGCGTATACAAACCACAGACAGATTGAAGAGCTTGTACCTCAAGCAGACCCACTAAAACAGGCCAAACAGATAGGAAAATGCAAGCTTTCGCAGGGCATGCTTGAGGGCCTGAGGGTGGGTGATCCTATCTGTGAGTAATCCCTGCCCGTAAATATCGGCAATTGAATGACACCCTGCTGGGTGGGAAGTCCTGTTGTCTCTGAATAAATTCTCCTCACTATGGTAACCAGAGGGGCTTGTCCCCTCAAAGAATGGAAGCTGGAAAAATAGGCTCTGAATTTCTATACGTGGTAGTCATATTAAATATATCTGGCACTCATTTGAATAGAGGGCCTTTGAAACAAAAGAGAGAGTTGAGAATTGGGGTTGTCCATTGTTTGAACATGCCATTAATGTCCCTCGCTGTTGTTCGGGCTGAGAGTTTGATGTATTTGCAATTGTTTTGTCGCTCTCATTTGAGAGCAGATCAAGGTCATGCTGTTTATTGAAGCTATAGTTACTCCGGCTTGATTATTTTGAGGGAGGCGGAAACCACGTGACGCAGATCCACTGTGTGTCTATGACATCCTGTTCAAAAGCCACTGACTGGAAAAAAACAACCTGCCTTTATTTAACCCGCAGTAGTGAGGAGAAAGAAAAAGACAGTAATGATAACACTCCTGACTATTGTTTTTCACTCATGATCGTTTTCTTTCCCGCACACCCCCTTTTGCACACACAAAAGGACAGATTGGTGGTCACCGCCACCCCTCCCGCGTGTGTATTGTGACGTGGTTCCTGTGTGCTGGGCTTCAGTTTACGGTGTGTTTTGGAGTATTTTTAGCCTGGCACAGGCACGCCTGCTACACAGACAGGAAAAAGGCCAGAATAGAAGGAAGTCCATTCGCCTTTTAGACAAACAATCCCTTCATCTGCATCAGTGAACTGTGGGAGAAAGAGAGAGAGAGAGAGAACGAGAATGAATATTTCTCACATTCACTAGTGCCACATGGTGTTCACAGGCCTTCTTGCTGAATTTCACAATGATGGGGGTCCAGAGATCTAACTCATGATATTCACTGTCTCGTTATCACAGAAACCATTCACTTCCCCTTTCTCTCTGCATATATAATGTTAAACATTTTAATAGTAAACAATGATGCATGATGTTCTAACTTAATGGATTTTATATTGTTTCTGTTTTTGAAGCCAAAATAAATTATTTAAATATTAGCTGAAAAATATATTTTTTTATCAGGTGTTCCTTTTATCAACACGCTATAATGTTAGATGTGTAAACCATAGAGTAACATTTTCAATTCAATTCAAATACATTTTTGAAGTGTTTTTTTTATTTATTTTTTTTTATTTTTAAATAATAACTATTGTTCCAAAGCTGTTTTACAGTTAACTTTGAGAACCCTAAAAATGCGTTTTAAAACATTTATTTATTTTATTTATCTTTTGAGACCCTCAGTGGGGTCCCGGGACCCCAGTTTCTAAACCCCAGGTTAGAAAAAAAAAAGTGTTTTCCATAATTTATGCGTCTTCATTAAGATTTTCAGTGATACAGTTTTCATTTTTGGTTGAACAGTTCCTTTAAAATGAAACTGTAAAACTGTATTCAGTAACCCATCTGTCGTGTGTTGCAATTGCCAAAAGCTATATATTCAGTAACAGATTCTTCCCTTTCATCCAGATTTCGGATCGTGAGGTAAAAGAGTTGCTCTCAGGCCAGATGCATCCCAGACTTTAGAGTGAGTTATAATTTTTGCTGGGGTGACCATAAGTGCCATTTTTCCCAGACGCATCCTGGCCAGGATTTCTATATTGCCTAAAATATCTAGGAGTTGGCTTTGTTTGCATGTGCAGACCAACATCGGTTCCTTATGTTTTCGAAATGCTCTTGAGGTACTTTGAATCAAAGCAATATAGAAATCCTGGCCAGGACGCGTCCGGGAAAAATAGCACATATGGACACCCTCATTTTTGCGCTTTTCAAACATGCCATGAAATATCAGAGCTTGTCCAGTTCCTCATCAGTTCAGATCATTACCTAGTTTCAACTCTTGGTCTAGATGTCAGAATGAACAACAGACCAGTCAAGTTAAGATGGAACTTTTAAGTAGGTTAGCATTAGCATGACTCTTTAAAAATACATGGTTTGGAGGAAGTTTCAGCTCAGTGTGAGGAACAAGCGACAGCCACTGCTTTATGAATTATACACATCTTTTGTTCCTCTGGATAATTGCTTTGTTTTAGCCTTTTCTATATGGCAATTTCACACAGACTCTAGTTCCTGCTCGGTCCCTTTGCAGTGTGTGGCAGGATGTTAGCAGCTCTGTTTCAGAGAGAAGCTTAACACAAAGTTGTCAAAGTGTTGTTCCTTTTTCAGTTGCACGGATGCTGTACCCTTCAGTGTTGGAGAGTACCTGACTAAAAGCAGCAGTGATACTACCTTTTTCAGTAGTGTGAAAGTGGATACACTGGTTACAAAATATTTGATTTGGAGGTTCCTGTAGCTCAAACAGTAGAGCACTGCGCAAGATCATGGTTATGTTTGGATTCAGATTAATTATACCATTGAATGCAATGTCGCTTTGGATAAAAACATCTTCCAGATGCATAGATATAAAAATAAAGGTCTTGATTTTCCAGTAACAAGCTACTTTTTCCAAAAAGTAGCTTTGGAGCATGATCACTGTTATGCTGCATCACTGTTTTATTATCAAATTGAAACTGTACAAGCTGAAGCAAAAATCAAGCACGCTATATCTTATATCTGTTGTGTAGAATACAGCTTCAATGAAAGTCCAGTTCATTGTCGTGAATTGTTCAAACAGTTGTAAATGTACAACTTCAGACGATTCACTGATTTATTTCCCTGCACAGGAAGTCCTTGTGCAGCATGCTACGTCTATTGTGTAGCAAAATATTTTGTGAAATGTTTTTTTTTTGTTTTTGACACACAGTTACAGTTGACATGAAATCCACACTATTTTTTGCCAGATAAATACTGCTGTGGTTGCAGTTAGTGGTAACCAAAGCTGTTCAGTTACTGACATTCTTTAAAAAAACGTTTAGAACGACATGATGGTGAATAAATAATGGAAAAATGATCAACTTTGGGTGAACTGTCCATTTAACTACTTTATGAGTGGCTTGTAGTTTGGGGAGTCAAGTTTCTAGTTCTAGACGAAATCCTATAATTGATGTACTGACAGGATGATTCATGGTTCATATTTTGACTAAAAGATGTAAAATCTCAAAAGTACACAGGTTGGGGCCCTGATCTGATTTAGAACTGCTGTTGGTGTTGTGTTTTGGGTTTGCTGGGTTCATCTGTAGTAAATCAGGCTTTATAGAGCGACTGTCGGGGATAATCGGCTGTTGTCTCTGTGCTGTGGGCTGAAGCTTTAGATGACTGTTTGATAATGAGGTTGCGGGGAGGTAACTCATTTACTGATTGCAGGTCTCTGGCGTTGGTTCATTGGAGCAAGATGGGTTTGTGTCTTTGTGTTTATGTGCATGAGAGCTTTCTGTCTGCATGTGTGAATGTTCTTGTGTGTGTGCATCCATGCATGCTCATTTTATCTTGTCTGTATTAGCAGTAGAAACTCTGTGTTAATATTGTGGCATGGTCCTCATCACAATTACTGTCTACAAAGAGAGATAGCTCTAATTCTTACTGTAGTTTAGTGTTGGTCAGGTTACTATGTTTTGTAAGGGCACTCTGTACCTGTACTTGTGAATTAACTTGATAATCAGCCCACAACAAGGTCTTTCAAAACTTTTTACATTTCAAAGCAGTTCAAAATGTAATTGCTTCAATAATGAGGAGGAAATATACAGATTGAGGAGGAGGTAACATGACTGTGGTTTCGAGTTCAGCTATATATTTTTCCTTTAACCAGTGCTCACCAAATAACAGGCAGCAATCCAGATCCAGACCATAAATATTTTTCTTTAATTTTCATAAAATACTCTGCCATTCAAAAATTTGAAGCAAATAAGAAATGTTGCTCAAGCAACAAATCAGCATTTCAGAATAATTTCAGAAGGATCGTGTTACCATTTTCCTTCGCCATCACAGGAATAAATTACATTTTAAAATATATTAAAATATGGAGCACTGTAATAACATTTAATTCATAATAATATTTCAACTTACTTTTATCTCTGTATTTTAATTAAATAAATGTAGCCTTGGTGTGTATAAGAGACTTCTCTTAAAAATATAACACTCTTACTGATTTTGTAGACTGCATTTTTCTCCAAAAAAAAAAAAAGAAAACTGGTGACACAAAGCAGCATTATATCACTAAAAGGTGCATTTCAAAGGCAAAAATGTATTTCAACGTGAGTCCCAATCACAGGAAACTATAAATCATCTCAAAGATTGAATTTACTGACTGTAACTCAGCCAGCGATTGTTAATATTCAAATTATATACTCTTTTTTTGTGATCTATTACTGCATCTGTTTTTAATGATCATTTTTTTGTATCTTTTTGTCATTTGTGATTTATATACGGGACAATGCAAACTTTATTAATTTTAAAACATGGTATGGTTGCCGACTTGAACATTTACAATGAATTTTCCTGAAAATCCACTAATGCACATGTAAGTTATGATTGTCAGGAAATTGGGAGAGACTTTTGGAATTTTCACTCTATGACATTTGTCATTTTTCTAGAAAAATAAATGGTCAAATTGACAAAAAAAAAAAAGATTAATGCTGTTTGAAAAGAAGTACCTGCTCTGAAATGGCCCACATTAGTCTTAAGTCATACAGAAATGCTGATATGCTTGACTTCTGTGACCTTTCTTGAGGGTCATCAGGAGGAGTCTGGGTTTTGAACAGCTGCAGTCCAGTTCACTGAGAACCCAGTGACTTCATCTCACTACACGCTCACAGATGTAGAGGGCAGCTGTTCCTCTCTCGCTGCCAGACACACAGACATCTGCCGCATCTGCTTTTCACCCAGACACTCTGTCCTGCTTGTCCTGCCTTATTTCACATCATATTTATTATTTTTCTCGCTTGAAGTGCTTTTGTGTATAGTGTAGTGCCAACTTGTCCCAATGCTGTAATACAAAAGTTCTGTATCTTTTTTGTTTTTCGATGTTTTCTTCCTCTCTTTTCACTTTATTATTATTCGTTTTATGTCTCTTCTAGCTCGATTCTCACATGTCATCTTCACTCTCTCTTTCTCACTCTTTCTCTCCCATTTGTATTCATCTTGTCCCCTGTTCGTGTTCCGAGCCCTTCTGTCACTCTGATTGGCTGTGATGATCTGTCATATGGCCGTCTGATGTGCGTTGGTGTTTACAAACAGGCGTGGAGGACAGTGGGATAGTGTCAGCTGATCGCAGTCTGTTCTGCTAGAGAGGAGTTCTCCTGTCCTCGAACCACAGACGCTTTTGGAAGTTACACTTGACCCTCCAGATTCACACCGCTGTCCTCAATGTGAAGATTTAGGGTAAGTGAATGAGGGAAACATGAGTCTTTGGCTCTTGCGTGAGGTTTCTGAAAAGCATCGTCGATCTGTGCTCACTCTTTATACTATTGACATAATCACATTCAAGTTCTGAGTCCTTGCATTTTCTCAATGAGTAATTCTCTCGCTCTCTGTTTTGCTCTGATTTTCGAGAGCTTCTTCAGCGCTCTTTCATTTATGAGAATATTAAACGGTATTTAGGTCTTGTTTGAGGCAGTTTATTCTAACCTCACATTTAAAGACAGCATTAAATAGCTTGATGAGCGCAGTATTCTTTCCTGTGTTGATGTGTTTCCTTTTGAAATTAGACATTTGGGTGAGGCATATAGGGTGTTTTTTCCCCCTTTAAAAAAAGTAGTTCAGTCGTGGTTATTATAAGCATAATTTGTTACAAGCTAGTAAGAGGCAGGTGGTATTCGAGGGCGGGGCATTCTCATTCTAGAGAGCATTTGATTGGATAACAATCTCTGTAGTGCAGAATGAGTCACTATTTTCTAGAAAGAGAAAGACTGTACGTTTTAACTGCATATATTTGTGATTTTTAGTACTAGCTTATACACTACCCCTAAATCGATTGTTGTCAGTAACATTGCAAACTGCATTTAAACAAAAAAACATGATAATATTGTGAAAAATTAATCAAATTTTAGAGTTTCTGTTTCTATTTGAATATATAAACTGATTTTTTAGCATCCGTTGCTCCAGTCCTGTCAAAATCATTCTAATATGCTGATTTACTGCTCAAGATTTCTTTTTCTTCTCATTATTAATATCTTATTAATTATTTAATGTTAAAAACTGTTAAAGTTTGTGCTGCTTAATATTTTTGTGGAAATGAAGATCTTTTTTAACGATATAAATATCTTTACTGTCACTAACTTGTAACTTTTGGACAGTAGTGCATAGACAAAAAAGACATCAATTCCGTATATATGCCTTCTCTATGCTGTCAGAACTGAAAGAAGCTGGTTTGTTTAACACTGTTAGAAAGAAAAAAAATCACCATTTCCAACAAGGTCAAAATCTATTTATAAAAGTATTTCACAGAAATAATTCAGCAGGGAAAAAGTCTTTTAAAATATCGAGTCAGGTTGGCAACTAAAGAAGGGTATGAGAAAGATTTGACATGCATTTTCTCACGGGAACACAGTGATGAAGCTAGTCTGACATTTGAGAGTGTAATTTCTTAATTTAGGAAATTTAGGAACTGAAGCATATATGCAGTAAACTCAATTTTGCTGACATTGTTAAATAGTGATTAATCTTAAGTCACTATTAACTAATATCACACTGCATTTTAGATCATGCAGGTTTTTATAGAGTTTGAGTCATAAATATCTAATATATTTGGCTTCATGTGATGGTTGTGTAACGGATGTCTCTGTGTGTGCTGGTCTGGATGAGGCGAGTCAGGACAGGTTCCAGCCGTCAGCACTCAAACTCACAGATGAGAGGGGTGAAAATTAGACTGAGATATTTATAACCACGGCGCTGGTCCCTTCATCTCTGTGGTCAGGGATCTGTTTTGGGTGCAGGTGTACTTTAAAATGCATTTCATGTGGATCAGGATGGAAATGTCTGATGGTCTGACGTGCAGTTATTTTGCACGTTCCGCGTAGATTCCTTTATCTGAAGTCATATGCACTTCCATTCACCCCCCTCACTTACTGGGGTCATTTATGACATCACGAGAGGGCGTCTCCAAGACAACGGCAATGAATTCCGAACAGAGTTATTGACAGTAGCGCAGGTACCTCATTTGCCCTTGTGTCTCACACATGACTTGACACAGGGACTGTTTTACTTCAAAGATCAGGATGCCGACTGAAGGTCCCACATGATTAATCCGAGCCTTCTCCGTCGCAAGCAGCTGCTTAACTGTGTACATTTGTTGTTGTTGTTGTTGTTATGGCTAGAGTTGATTTCCAGTGTTTGTATTTTGAAGGATAATTTGTTGTTGATCCTTCAGATTGCACCCTTTCTGATCTTCACGGCAATAAAAATAAACCCAAATCTAAAATTAATCTATTAGCTATTTGTGCACAGGAACACACACTTACCCTGCCCGTTTTGATTACATAGATAAAGGATTCAGGAAAAAACACACGTCATCCGGAAAACTGATGTACACATCACATCGTTAGACAGAAATAAAACAAAGCAACACAAGAGGAGCAAGATTTAGTGACAGTTTGAAGGGCTAGTTATCCTTTACGTGTGGGGACGCACACGTTCATAAGCGTTAATGAGTTAAGCACTATTATGTTATGTAAGCTCTAATCAGGTAGTGAACGTCCAGCTCAGTGGGCCAGAATGGTGTCATGCCATCTGTGTGGAATCGTGATGTGTGATGTAGCGTCATGCAAACAGAGCTCCCGCCAGAGAGATGAAATATTGATAGCTGCCATAGGGAGTTCATAGAAGAATAAAGCAGTCAAACAATTCAACCTTAACGCAGGTCTGTCTGCTGATGTGGTTTGGAGAGAAGAGTTAGGGCGAAAAACAGAAGGCACTTTATGGATACCATTATTTATGCCTTTAGTTGGACAGGACTGTGTAGTGTAGACAGGAAAGCATTGGGTGCAGAGAGAGGGGAGTGGGATCGGCAAAGGACCACGAGCCGGGATTCGAACTCGGGTCGCCGTGAGCACAGTTGCGCTGTATGTCTATTGGCGCCGACACATTAGTTTATTTTTATAAAGTATTTGAGGCACAAATCCCATGTTATTTTGTTTGTTTGCTTTTTGTAGGATATATTAAATTTTTTAGATAAACAATTTTTAAACATGAAATGAACCTAGCGTAAACAATAGCTAGTTTTAAAGACAATTTAGGAATAATCTGTCAAATTGATATGCAAATGATTTTTGTCTTTACCCAAAAATGTAACTAATTTTTATTACTTAACACTGTTATATTCAACTATTTAATGCACATCCTTCTTAATGCAAAAAGCACAAAAAAACTCATTTTGGGAGCATAATGAGAAGACAGTAATCTATCCATTTTCATATTTTAAATCTATTTTTATCTTTTTTACTGACTGCATTTTTTTTGTTATGGTAAGACATTATTATTTATTAAATATTTAATAAATAATAAATATTTTAGCTCTTCCTGTGATAGCTTAATTTAGACAAAGTTCTGGCATGGATTTGTTTGTTTTTTTAATCCATGGTTTGGACATTTAGCAAAAATGACTAGCCTCAATATAAAATGAATGGAAAATGTTGATGATGAACATTCTTGAAGTTTAAGCATTTCCTTTCCTTTTTAAAAAGCCTGCTTTGTACTGCATTCATCGAAAGTGTGAAAAAGACGAAGATCGGTTGACAAACTTTATAGCAAGAGGTGATTACTGAACAGCATCAGTTCATTCATTATAAAGACTCATCAGTTCATTCACTATAAAGCCCCTTGGTGCAAGCATGTGAAAGGCTTCATAAAATATTTCTTTAACTTTTTTAATAATTGACACGGGTTTGTTTGTTTCTGCAGTGAGGCACAAGTCAACCATTGTTTTACTGAGCACACTGAGCACATTTAAAGGAGAGGAGACGTGGAAGAGAAGAGAGAAAGAGGGTGGCTTGCCTAATGGCAGAGAGCTGGATGTCCCAGTGAGGTCAGGTCGGACGGGAGGTCATGGGGTCGTTTACGCTGGGGAAAGCTGCTTCTCTGGAGCTACTGCTGGAAGCTTGCATTCATGCGTTTGGTGAGTGAACACTAAAATGACAACTGTCATTTTGGCCGCTATCCATGTTTTATAGGTTTCTAACAGATTCACACACCAATCTCAGACTAGCTCAGTTGCTAGATCTTATGTTTGTTCAAATTCATTAATTGACAATAATAATCACAGTAAATGACCACTGTTATTGGTCATGGACGATGCCATTATGGATTGCTGTGATTGCATATGATTAATGACCTCTGTTTTGCTTAATCGTAGTTGCAAATAACTATAAATCATCATACTTAAAATTCCTGGTCTTACTGCTCTTATTGATCAGTATAATTACTGATCAATGTGATTGACCCATGTTATTGATTGTTTACTGATATCCTCCGTTAGGTCATTATATCAATTTTCATATATGTATCATATGTATCTCATATCATATCTATGTTTTTGAGCTGCTATTCATAAATCTGTCATATACTAAAAATGTGTAACCCTCCCTTTCTCCATTACTCATACTCTTTTTTTTTTTTCTTATAATATATTATTAGGTAACACTTTAGTATAGGGACCAATTCTCTCTATTAACTAGTTGCTTATTAGCACGCCTATTATTAACATATTGGCTGTTTATTAGTACTTATAGAGCACATATTCTGCATGACCATATTCTACATCTTTAATCCTACCCAAAACTTAACAACTACCTTCCTGACTATTAATAAGCAGCAAATTAGGAGTTTATTGAGGCAAAAGTCGTAGTTAATGGATTGTTGATAGTGAGAATTGGACCTTAAAATAAAGTGTGACCTATTATTATTATTATTTATGTTATGGTTTTATATTATATTATATCTGTTCTCATAATATTCCTCCCTCTTTCTGTGACTTGTCTCTTTCTGTTATAGATGATGAAGGAGAGCTGCATGAAAATCAGCTTCCCCGAACCCTTCTGCTGATGCATCGCTGGTATGTGTCCTCCACCGAGCTCGCTGGGAAACTTCTGATTATATATCCTGTTGCAGTCTAGAATGAGTGAGCGTGTGTGACATTTCAGTAGATATCTGTTTTTAATAGAATTTGATGTTAGATCTCAGAAGATACCACGTGACATCTCCTAGAAAATGATGCTAGTCCGAGCTTTTCTCAGAATTCACTTTACGTATCTTAGCCATTAATGCAAAAACTTCTTTTTGTGAAATCTTGTACTTGAAAGTGTGCTTCTGCTATCCTTCTTTTATATAAATGCCACTTGAATTGATATGTTGTGTAATGCAATGCCATTCATTCACTGCATACCATATGTGCGTATACATCCATTCATTCTCCAGCATGTTTAATGCTCCTTGACTCTCTATCACGTATCGTGACTGTCGGGGAGATGACTGCCAGCGGACACGACTGAAGATCTGCTATTTAATGAGGTAAATAAAAACAGCTTCCGTTTAACAAGATAAACAACCCATTTATTCCCCATGAGTTTCCTCTTCTGAATGATTTAAGGTGTTTATTTGCATTGCTAGGCAACAACAGAACATGTCGTGAGGAGGCTATTATACAGTGTTTTCGGGTTTTTTTATTCCCCTTCTGTTCTTCCTCTTTTTCTCCGGGGGCTGCGTGACTGTCGCCTGCGCTCAGAATGAGGAGTGATGATGTCACAAGGACAGGCATCGCTCCTTCAGATCGACGTTTGTCCACAGTGGACATTTTATGTTTTAGCGCACAGCAAAGAATGATTCAGTCCATCTATTATTCACAAAGCATATCTCCTCAGGCAACCTTTCCTTTCTTCTCTATTCACATCTGCCTGCCAGTTTTCAGATCTATCATTCCACCAAAACTATTTATTCAGGATTTCAGGAAAATATATATGTATTATGTAGAATAAATACAAGACCATATAATGATCTGGGAATTAAAATCTAAAGGCTAGAATACACTACTCGAATTCAAAATTCTAGACATCATACACTTAATTTTGTAAAGAGTCACAAAGACAACATACACTAAACGACTGAGGATCATGCACTACCAGAATTTAAAGGTGTTCCGATCACAACAAACGAATTCCTTGGGATAATCTCATTTTCTCATCACACTAGGAGACGCGTCAACAATATGTGCTCTAAAATCGGCTGAAAATATCAAACATGTTTTCCTCCGAATGGATGGAATCATAGTCTGAAGCTAAAAAAAAAAAAAACCCGGAGACTGTTATTATCATACACTAAATGATTTTTTAAGAAATCTGTAACCTCAAATCTGCAGACTGGCTCTGACTTTCAGCAACTAGTGTCAACTGTAGATCAGGGGGAAATCAGGGCAAAAGTCATGTAGTTTATTCCAGCTTTATTTTAACACTCATGTTGTGTTCCATCATTTTGAACCTGAAAGGGTTTTCTTTTTTCCAAAAATGCTTGCTATTGTAATCTCATTGGACTAAAACTTACTGACTTTGCTAACAAATGATTTTTGTACTTTTTTGGGATTTTTCCCATGCCTTGTTACCCGGGCAAAAATGTCCAACCTGCAAAAAATGCTGAGCTGAATAAGTTCAGATCAGTGAGGCCTACAATCATTCAGTTTCCAAACAGAAATACAAAACCTGTGCTAATACAATAAAAATAAATGGTAACACTTTATTTTAGGGTCTCTTAACTAGTTGCTTATTAGAATATTAGCCATTTATTAGTACAAATTAAGCACATATTAATGCCTTTTTCGACATGACCTTATTCTACATCCCTAATCCTACCCAATACCTAAACTATTAATAAGCAGCAAATTAGGAATTTATTGAGGGAAACGTTGTAGTTAATAGCGAATAAGTGACAAATAAATTGACAAAAGGGTTGATTTTAAGATTTGGTAATAATGTAGCATAGCAAGAAATTTATAAGCAACTTGTAAGAAATAAGCATGTTGACTATCAAATTATGTTAATTTGTAATACATTTAATGCGAAATGTAATTAATTTAAATCATTGTATTAAGTTTAAAAAGTGTAAAAAGACACACACACTTTCCAATGTGCACACACCTGTGGTTAGAATAACTTATCAGTTACGAGTGTATATTGAGGTGTTGTGTAAAAGTTGTTTGATAACCTTTTGACCCCTGCTCTCATTGGTCTCGCTAATATGCACAGTTACACAATACAAACACCCTTGGGTTGTTACCTCCTAACTGCATGATGTCACTCTGACTCACACTGGGCACACATTCCAGCTGATGTTTATGTCTCAAAAAAACAGAAAAGCAAGAAAAGAATGTGTTTTTGTGTCTCAGTGCCCTTAGTGAGTCCGACAGTCAAAAACATTACATAATTAATGATAAAAGGCATGCATCTGACATAAATACGCTTCATCCGTTCCTTTCTCCAGGGACTTGGTGAGAGTCACCAAAACAAAAACATCACAAAATGAAGGAGGTCAGTGTTTTGTAGACCTGCATCCTGCTGGGGGAAAAGTAACCTTGCTCGATTTAAAATGTAGCCTTGATATTTACTGGAAGCATCCAATCAGGCTAGATTTGTTGCTGTGTTTCAGGGGGTCCACAGGAAATCAACTCTGCATGTCTGATAGAACTACAAGAAGTATTATAATAATACCATTGTTTTTTGTTTTTGTTTTTTATAATCATGTCATGTTTTTGGACATGTACCATCTTAAGCCCTATTCGGACGGTAATTGTTTCTCAGGGGGACGTAAGTGATTTTCACCATTTACAGGGGGTAGTTGGTGGTTTTAATGCTGTCCGAATTCCAGGATGTCAGTGTTTTTCTCTCACCACCCCCGTAAGAATCCCCGGCCAAATTACCTACTTTTTTCTGACAAACACCAAGGTCATGTGGTCATTTAATTGCCATCCGAATCCACATCTCTGAGTTTACGAGAAGAAATCGATTAAAAATTCAGTGTTTAAACCCTTTATGAGCACTCCCGAAAAGTGTATAATTATATACAACTATAGCGCGTCTATTTTCCTATTTTTAAACAAGAGATTTAAATAATCAAATAATAAATAGGATTATATATTATACAATATGCTTGGAATAATAAGAATACATTTTACATAATAATAAGTATTTTTAAATACATTTTACACAATAATAAAAATAAATTTATAAATAAAATTCATTTTATTACAGCAGACAATCATGTGACTGGCCACGTGAGCAGTTCCCGGGTTCGTTGGATCACAGAACTCGCTCCTCCACTGTGAATAAATCGCCGTCTGAATCCATGAGTTTTATCACTGAGGTGATATGTAAATTTATTTTTACAGATGTCCATATGAGAAACAATTGCCGTCCGAATCAGGCTTTAGACTTATTTATATATATATATATATATATATATATATATATATATATTAATCTTTTCAAAAGATTTTTATTCTCACCAGGGCTGGATTTATTTTATCAGTACAGTAAATACAGTATAAACAGTAATATTGTTAAACATTATTACAATTTAAAATGTTTTCTTTTTGAATATATTTTATAATGTAATTTATTTCTGAATTTTTTTAGCAGCCATTACTTCAGTCTTCTGTGTCACATGATCCTGCAGTAATCATTCAAATGTGCTGATTTTGCGCTCAAAAAACATTAATATTTTGTTTTGAAAATGTTAGACCATTCATGGTATTTTATAGCTGACCACAGCTATAAAATACCATGAAATTCCATCTAAACACTATTTTGCTGCATATAAATATGGTAATTCTTGCTTCAAGTATTATCTTGTACCATCGCCGTACTATGGTGCAACTACAATAGCTTTTTGTAAGGGTAAGATGAGTTTAATTAGCACACCAGAAAACCAACTAAACAAATGTTTGCAGAGTTGTGGTCTAGACAGACTCTGCTTCAAGGTTACAGTTCCCCACGAGCAAGTACAGTGGTGATGGGTTTGAACATTTTCTCAAGGTTGTTACCTGACAGTAAACAGCATTAAGCATGGCAGCTGGAGCAGTACTGAGAGGAAACTGATATATACAATGTTACTGGACAAGCAATTCATCAGCCTGCAGTTACAACATTTAGGTTTCTGTTACTTTGTTGAAATGTAAATGATCTGGGGCAGAAAATAAATATATGTAAACTTTCTCTGAAATACTGAGAGCCATTTGTACACTTTAAAAAACACTAATTGTAATTTACAGTTTTCAAACCTTTGTGTGTGTGTGTGTGTGTGTGTGTGTGTGTGTGTAGGTACTGGATAGCTGAATTCCCTGCAGAGTTTGATCTGGATCTAGGTTTGATCCGTCTAACAGAAGAATTTCGGGATGCAGCCGCTCAGCTGGGTGGTGATGAGCACATTAAACTACTTGACATTTCTACAATGTGAGTGTTGTGACAACACACAAACACTCGCTCAGGTTCTGATGGTTGTGTATCTGCTCACAGCGTGCCGATCATTGACTGTGTCATTACTATTGACCTATTTGACTTAATCATGAACACCGTTTTGATTGAAATGAAAATACTTTGTTGTAAATTCAAATGTTGCCCTTTTATGGCATAACTTGACACTAATGAGCATGTGTTTTAATCACAGATTCAGATTATGTGGAAATGATTGCAGAGAGCATTGTGCACCTGACTTTGTCACTAATTAACACGGAATGGCAACTTAAATTTTGCACATGAGATCATTTCATGATTATATTATGAGATTGTAGCAGATGTCTTGTCATAATGAACCTAAACTACATTTTTGTTTGTGCTGTGACATTAGTGAGACAACGGTGTTACATTATATAGAGGAAGATCTATTTTCTAAATGTTATGTTGAGTTAATAATATTGTTGGAGAATGTAATAACACTGAAAGGCTGGGGAAAATGAACTGTTTTTAATGCATTCTGTAGTGATACACTATAAATGAACATAAAACAGTGAAAACATGTTTGTCTTTTCAGCCCCTCATATGACTGGATGCGTAAACTGACTCAGCGAAAGAAGCAGGTGAAGAAGGGTAAAGCGTCACTGCTGTTCGATCATCTGGAACCCATTGAGTTGGCCGAACACCTCACCTTCTTAGAGTACAAGTCCATCAGGAGGATATCGGTTAGTGTGCACAGCAGAAATGGAAAAATAGAGTGTTTCCTTCATCTGGGAAGGCCGGCAGCTGTAGAGGACTTACGTCAGTTAAGATAATGCGTGTGTGTGTGTGTGTGTGTGTGTGTGTGTTTGTTTTGTGATATAGAAAGAAAAAAGACTATGCATATGAGATCACACATTGGTTCACTTATCAGCTCTGCTGATTTTTTCCATCGGCCTGCATTATTATTCTTAGCAGCTAACACTCAAGTATTTTTTTTAGTTAACAAACATCCTTCCTTTATCCATTCCTCCCTTCTAAATCAGTCCTAAGCTTTGGAAAAAGTAATGTGATAGAAACCATGACATTTAGAGGAATAGTTCACCCAAAAATGAAAATTTGATGAAAATGTACTCACCCTCAGTAGTAGTAGTTTGCACTCACATTCTAAAGGATCTATTGGTGAGCAAGTGATGTAATTTCTAAATGTCATCTACATCTTGGATGGCCTGAGGGAGTGTAAATTTGCTGTAAATGTTCATTTTTGGGTGAAATTAAAATGTGTGTGCCAGTCAAACTGCGAACTGGACTTTTTAGAAGCTACATATAAGACTTTAGGGCGAACTGATTTACCAGAATGAATCAGTCTGTATATTTACAGTAAACATCTGAATGGACCGATTCACTTCCAATGCTACATTCAGACTGGCTATTAAATTTAGCATGTTTATTCACAAGTATCAAAAATTAGCTTGTTACTGGAAAAGGTTTGTTACTTTGAAAACAGCTGAACTACTTTGTTTCTCTCTAAAACTAGTATGAATGTGTCTCTGTTTATGTTCTCAGTTCACAGATTACCAGAGTTACGTGATTCATGGCTGTTTAGTAGATAACCCCACATTAGAGCGCTCCATCGCACTGTTTAATGGGATCTCCCAGTGGGTTCAACTGATGGTTCTCAGTAAACTTACCCCTCAGCACAGAGCAGAGGTCATCAACAAATACATCCATGTTGCACAGGTGAGAACATAAATTTATCTTCAGCTTGTCTAACAGATTGCAATATTTCAGAAGAATGTAATATAATATATAATAATACAGGGGTAAGAAATAAAGGAACAGGAAATGCAGCTTCAAGGTAATGAAACCCATAAAATGATTGAATTACTCATTACGGAAGACTAAGTTTGGTAAAAGGCCAGGATTCTGAAAAATAAACGTGTATTCTGAGTAGCGCACTAACTGTACCGTTGATTATGCAAATGCGAGACCCTTCACCCAGCAAACCAGTTTCTGTCAGTGCATTCTGAAAGCAGCTAGATGACATTTCCAGGCCCTTTGATATGTAAATGTCTGCCAGTGAAAGAGTGCGAGGGAGCCGCCTGCCTGCTCTCACGCCGTCAGGGGTGTATGAAACGCCTCTATTGTGAAGAGCACCCAGGCATCCCTTCATTACAAAGCCTGTGCTTTTAGTATCTGTTTTAAGGCCTGCTGGGCATGATCCGTGTCAGCTAATAGATGTTAAGTGTAAAGCTGTCGAGTTGCTGGAGCTCCAGTAATAAAGGAGAGCTCTGCTTTTATGAGATCTGCCAGCACTTGTGCAATTATGCTGCAAATGAAAAGCCCTAGATTATATGTGAACTAATGGATCGAACCTATCTATCTATCTG
This sequence comes from Onychostoma macrolepis, assembly GCF_012432095.1. NCBI lineage: Eukaryota > Metazoa > Chordata > Actinopteri > Cypriniformes > Cyprinidae > Onychostoma > Onychostoma macrolepis. Next base: position 12,614,362 of record NC_081171.1, read on the forward strand.
TCCTATGTCTGTCTATCCTATCAGATATCCCATTTATTTATCTATCTGACAGTCTATATGATTCTTCTGTCTCTTTCAGAAATTGCTCCACCTGCAGAACTTTAACACGCTGATGGCTGTGGTCGGGGGTCTGAGTCACAGCTCTATTTCCCGCTTGAAGGAAACTCATTCTCACCTCACCCCAGAGGTCACCAAGGTGCAACTGTCACTGCAAAAACAGCTGTTTAGTTTTCTCAAAGGATTCTTAAGAAACTATTCACTCCATTGTCCGTAAAATCAAGCTGTCATTGGAGGCCAACTCCCAGTGCTGAAGCAGTACATGTGATGTTACTTTTAGGAAACATTGTATGAGGTATCATAGTCAAAAGTATTTCAAAAATGGCTTAGAAAAGTACAGTTTGTTGTTCAAATGTTTCGCACATTGCAGATGTTACTTGGTTTGATATTTTGTTGTATAATGCAAATGAATACATTTAAGTTGAATTTAAGTGTCTGAATATAATATAAGGCCCCTGTATATGAACTGACAAGAAAAAAAAGCGAGTGGTCAGACGTGTGATATCTAGAACATATAAAAGAAAGAGGTGATTAATTTCAGTAACTGTCATTTTCTATGCTATTGACAGATCTGGAATGAAATGACAGAGCTGGTTTCGTCAAAAGGCAATTACTGTGCTTACCGCAAAGCCTTCAGTGAAAGCGAAGGGTTTAAGATCCCAATCCTAGGTGTTCACCTGAAGGACCTGATCGCCGTGCATGTGGTGTTCCCGGACTGGGTGGAGGATGGGAAAGTGAACATCGTGAAGATGCAGCAGCTGTATCTCACCTTTAATGAGCTGGTGTCCCTGCAGAGCGCTGTGGCTCAGGTGGAGCCCAACATGGACCTGATCTACTTGCTCACTGTGAGTTCTGCTCGCATGTCTGTGCTCGTCGATCTCCACATTCAATCAAAGTCTCACTGCAGCAACTACTAATTAAAAGGAGTGGCTTTAATTTTGTTTTATGTCTGTTTGTGTAAAGCTGTCCTTGGATCTGTACTACACAGAGGATGAAATTTATGAGCTGTCTCTTCTCAGAGAACCCCGTAATCCCAAATCTCAGGTGAGATGTTCTGATTAAGATCAAATTATTGCTTTTATTTAGCAAGTATGCATTAAATTGAGTAGAAGTGACAGTAAAAACTTTTATAATGTTACAAAAAATTATTACAAAATAAATGCTGTTCTTTTTTAAATCTTAGGAATAAATGACATTTTAAAATGTATTAAAATAAAAATTGTATTTAAAAAATAAAATTACAGTTTTATTGTATGTTTGATCAAATAAATGTGGCCTTGATGAACATGAGAATCTTTTTTAATAAGAAAAAAATAGCTACTCCAAACCTTTGAATTGCAGTGTTATGACTCATAGCCACTTATTCAACATGCTTTGGTCATTTAAGTGAAGATTTCTTAAGATTATCCTGTCTCATACCGTAACCCGTTTGATATTGTGTTCACAACTGTAAATGTAACATACGGTTTCTTCCCCTTTCTCAAGGAATTTTTGCTGGAAAGGGTTTCCTTTGTAAAAATTAGCGCAGAACAGAATAAATTTCATAACATCCATGTTTTTTTTCTGCAGCCCACCTCACCCACAACGCCCAACAAACCTCTGGCTCCGCTGGACTGGGCCTCTGGGGTCACCACCAAACCAGATCCCTCGGTGGTCAACAAACACATCAGGAAGGTCGTGGATGTAAGATGCTGTCAACATCAATACTCACAGACATTAGAGTTCATGTTTTATATAAATCAAAATGATTTTCATATTTTTTCAAATGTATAAATTCCACCAATTTTTTTCCAGTTCTATAAAACTATAATACAAGGGGCTGATTATGTCGAGCCTATTTCAGTGGCTCCAAACATCCTGAATGGTTTAATCATATGAATTTGATTATATGTGGTAGATTACATCAGTGCACATTTTTATGCCACATACAGAGAGCAGTCCAGTCATTTAACAGATGTATGTATTTAACTTTTGCTCAATGCAACACATTCACTAAACTTGTGTATTCCTGTTTTCGTTGCATGTGAAGTCTGTCTTTCGTAACTACGACCATGACCATGACGGATACATATCTCAGGAAGACTTTGAGAGTATCGCTGCAAATTTCCCTTTCCTCGATTCCTTCTGCGTGCTTGATAAAGACCAGTAAGTAGGAAACACACACACACAAAATGTGTGATTCTTGTAAAAGGCCCCTGCAGTGCCAAACTGCTAATAGCGTTTCTTGGCTGGAGCAGCTCATAGTCTGTGTCGATGATCCTTTATAAGCCTGGGCAGAAATTCAGAAGTGCTCGATGATATTGGAAGGGACACATTTTCAGTACATCATCTCATTTCTGACAGGGTCAATTTAGTGTGTCTGGAAATTCCTCAAAGGGTTTTTCTCAACCGTGCTAAATTCGTAAGCGCGTTTTATCGCTGCAAATGCAGCAGAGCATGGCATGCCGACTAAACAACACAGTGATGCAATATTTAAACGACAATAATACATTTTTAAACAGAATTAAAGTGCAGTATTTTTTTGAGTTTTGGGAAAATATTTTTAAGCCTGATGTTTTCTGTACCACTGGATGAACATGTGAAAGTTTATTTATGTATTTAATTTTAATGATCAGAGAAAATGCATCATTTGTATCATCATCACAGCATTAGTGACTTCAGGCCATGCAGCTGCTCAGTGTGGGTTACCTGCTGCACTGTTAAAAGGCTGAAGGTCATGACTCCCGGTGAAGGATGCACAGCATCAGGCACGCACAGACTCTCTCACACACTCACAAATTCCCCAGTCGTCCTCTGTGGTTCATCTTAGCCGTTCAGCGCTCAAACCGCATTACTAGCATGTGACTGCATGCATTTCTTCTGAGCTCTCACACTTATGATTCAGATATCGTACCTGTTTTGACACAGGAAGCAAAGAAATACTGCTTTATGAGCTGGAGGCTATCATGAGGATTCTCTCTTTTTGTGCAGGGATGGATTGATCAGTAAGGATGAGATGATGGCATATTTCCTGCGTGCCAACCCGCTGCTGCAATGTAAGATGGGGCCTGGTTTTATTCACAACTTCCAGGAGATGACTTACCTGAAGCCAACGTTCTGCGAACACTGCGCTGGATTTGTAAGAGCTGATTTTGTTTGGCTCATAAAGAAATACTAAATTTACTTCTTTCCTTTCACATCAGCACAATTGATAATGTATTTTGGGAGGTTTCTGCTGTGCAACGCTTATGCAAAGTTACTCTCTAGGACTAAAGTGCAGTAGAAGACTTCTGAGGGTTCAGCTCTGTATGTGTGCAAACAAGCGTACCTAGCAAGACCTGAGTTTACCACAACATCACTGAACCAATGCAGACGGTGTTTAAAGGTTGAATCTGACCTTAAAACCACAGTGTCTAGCTGTTTTTCACTCCCAAGATTTCTGGCTAGTTGAGTTACAAATTGTATTGCTGTTCTTGTCATTACAGGCCAAGTGGCTGACTGTTAAAAATAATGAAATACACTACCGTTCAAACGTTTGGGGTCAGTAACATTTTAATTTTTCTTTAAAAAATTTAATACTTTTATTTTATCATCACAGTTTCTACAAAAATATGTGCACTGTTTTAACATTGATAATAAGAAATGTTTCTTGAGCAGCATATTAGAATGATTTCTAAAGGATCACGTGACCCTGAAGACTAAAGTAATGGCTACTAAAAAATCAATATTTGTAATTACATGAATAAATGACCATTTTTACATTTTAAATTATAATAATAGTTCACAATATCACTCTTTCGACTGCATTTTTATTAAACAATAAAGCAGCCTTGATGAGCATAAGAGACTTCTTTCAAAAACATTAAAAAAATGATTACTGACCTCAAATATTTAAACGAGATACAGTAAATAATGGTTTTGGATTATTTAACAAAATAATCAACACTGGATTTTTTTTAAATACAGTGCATGTCAGAAAACAACATATATATTAATAATATAATGCAATGCCATTCCAGCATTTTTAAGTGTCCACATACTATTCTCCAGCCATAGACACACAAAAGTTATGTACAAAATGATGTCTTTCCTAGTAAATGCAGCACATTTCCTGTTGCCACTGAACTGAATATTGTGGGCTGATGAACTGTAGAATGAGTGTATACAATACAGTGAGTGTTTAGTCAAAGTCACTGCTGCTCAAATTGTTCTGTATTTACACAGATGGTTAGACAGGAATCCGCTGAGTTAACACACATTCTTTTAGACTTTCAGACATGAGCGCACACACACACACACACACACACACACATACACGCACACACACAGAGAGAGATCCACCTTGTCACACTGTACAGCACAGGAAGGGTGCAACGTGTGGAAGTATCCTGTTTATTACTCATGGGTCTGTGTACAGAAAACCATAAACTCAAATGGCATGAACTTGCTGCTTCTGTCCCCAATTCATAATTACTCACATACTTCTCTCTCTTCATGCCCTTCCTCTTCACCCCGTCTTCCACGTTTTCAGCTCTGGGGAATTATTAAACAAGGATACAAGTGCAAAGGTAAGAAATAAATAAATAGAGCTAATCACAATAGATGTTGATGCTTGAACAGGGCACTAATCTTGTAAATTCACTATTAGTTTATTTTTTCCGTTTATTTAGTTGATATTAGTGGCTTGTTAGATATCCTGTTTATCACATTTAAAAAAATACTATAAATCGGTCCCGTGCATATGTGCGTCATATATTTTTTTAAAGATTAATAAAAAATTTTAACTTTCTTTATTGTATACAATTGTCATTTATAAATCCAGATAAATGCACACTTTCTGTGGTTTGTTTTCAGACTGTGGTGTGAACTGCCATAAACAGTGCCGTGAGCTGCTGGTTTTGGCATGTCGGCGTCTCCCTCGGTCCACGTCGCTGGGCAATGTGTCTCCTGGAGTGCTCACACACAGCTCTTTACCCAGCAGCCCCAGCCTGCCCACCTGTAAAGGTGAGAACACACCTGTACAGTACATCACCATCTGCTTGTCTCAGAGTAAATCAGGGTGAAATGCATAGATGAGTCTCAGCCACACAAACATACACTTACCACTGCTATATCGTCTTTTCTATATCCATTTGAAAAAAATCATCTAATGTGAAAGAAAATACAAAAATCTCACACACAAAAAAACAATCTTCGTAAGGTTTCACTGAAAATATCTAAACGTCATTTTAAAAAATCTCATTTTTTTTGAGAAGCAAAATTATATGAGATTGTGTGAAACTTATTTTCAGAGAACATTTGAATTTTTCTAGTTTTATATATATATATTATATAAATAGAATATATATATATATATATATATAATAGATATAAATATATATACTATATACATGATAATATATTTTAAATTGTAATTGATTCTTATTATGGAAAATCTGAATTTAATCAATTTTGAAAACAGTTGTGCTATTTAATATTTTTGTGGAAACCATGATATATTTTGTGTCAAGATTGTTTAATGATGAAAATTTCAAAAGAACAGCACTGATTTTGGAAATAGAAATATTTTGTGATATCGTTAATATTTTTTGATCAATTTAATGCATCCTTGCTGAATAAAAGTATTATTTATATATATATATATATATATATATATAAAATATATTTTTATTTATTTATTTATTTTTTTAATCCACAAATTTTTAAATGGTAGTGTACACTGATGGACATGTTTTCCAGACAAAGCTACATTTATTTGAGAAGCAAAATTGTGTGAGATTTGTTTTAGAGAACATTTGAATTTTTCTAGTTTTAAGCATAAATGAAAATTTATTGGGAAAAACTATTAGCCAGTCATTGTCTAAACATAAATCAAGATAATATTCTTTGAAAACATTTTTTTATACTAAATTTATCTTGTTTTAAAAATGTTTAATAAAAACGAGACAAAACATTTATATTTTTTCCGCTAATAAAATATTGAAGAAATATTCCATTTGCGAACATTCTCTTGTCCTGTTATTGCACAGATGACGATGAGGTGTTTACGTTCCCTGCCGTGTCGTCGTCATCAGGCTCTGACCTGGAGGGAAAGTCCATCACCCTGGTGACCGGTTCAGCCCAGCGCATCTCAGTGCGGCTCCAGAGAGCCACCACCAGTCAGGCCACGCAGACAGAACCCCTGTGGCCCGAAAACGGCTGGGTGGCCGTCGCAGACAGCGGGTCACACACCTTCCCCAAAATGAGATACAGGCCACACCGCAAAGCGTCCAAGAGCAAAGGTTTTGCTCGCTGGGAGAATGACACGCAGAGTTCGGCAGCGATGAGGAACAGCAGGAACTCACAGGAGCACAGCGAAGAGTCACAGCAGAACGGACTCGCAGAACAACATATGAACAAAACCAGGACCTCTGAGGTACGACTGAGAGAAAAGCATCTCATTTGATTTCTGAAGAAATGATCCTGTAGATATTTTTAAAGCTGCAGTGTGTTGTCCTCAGATTTGTTTGAGCAGGAAGACCTTGTGAATCCCACAACCCGCCTTCTTGTTTCACTATCTTTTAATACCTACATCTCTTCCAAGGCCCTGAAATGTCTTTTTATGAAACTTTGCTCCCCCGTTGCCATGGAAACGCCAAGGTTTTGCGGTCTGGTCTTCCGTCGCTCTAGAGATAATCTTCATCAGGGGCCGCAGAGCAGAGAGCGCCACAGCACTCACGCTGATGGGCCTAAATATGGAGTAGCACTAACCTGAGTAGGGCTCTAGGCTGTTATTTTAGGACCTGGCAGACACTTTGTTTTGGGTTAAAATGCAGAGCATATGTCTGACCAGGATTGTGTTGCTGTGTTTGTTAAATTCAGATCTCAGATGTGTTATTTGTAGAACAGGCTTTAAAAAAGCAGGGTCACTTGGCACACAAGGGATTAGACTGTTGGTGCACCTGTCAGCATTACAATGCAGAATTAGTTTTTTTAGGTGAGCAGTTCACGAATATGCATCTTTAACTAACAAACATTTTTAACCTTTTTAGGTGGACATATAAAACCACAATACTACAATCAAACTATTTTTATAATAATAATTATATTAATTTTAACAACTTATGGTATTTTTATGTTCCAGATGTGGATTTCATTTTATCATTTTATTAAAACTAACAAATTTCTTACAGGAAAAAAAAAAAACTTTTTTTATATTACTATTAAAAAGTTTGTGGTAAGTTATTATTATTTATTTATTTATTTTATTTTTTTGAAATATTTTTTTTTTTTCTCAGCAAGTCTGCATTTATTTGGCAAAAACAGTAAAAAAAACAGAAATATTATGAAATTATTATGAAATAGTTACAAAGTAAAATAAATGATTTGTATTTGATAAATATAAATATGCATATATAATAAATATAAATATACAAATATAAATATATACAGGATAATATATTCTAAAATGTTATTTATTCCTATTATTAAAAGCTGAATTTAATCAATGTTGAAAACAGTTTTGGAAACCATGATATATTTAGTGTCAAGATTGTTTAATGAATAGAATTTCAAAAGAACCATATTGATTTTGGAAATAGAAATCTTTTGTGATTTTATTAATGTCTTTACTGTCTTACTTTTGATCAGTTCTATGCATGTTTGCTGAATAAAAGTATTATTATTATTTTTAAAATCCATAAACTTTTAAATAGCAGTGTATATTGATGGACATGTTTGCCAGACAATATAAAATATAAAACACACACACACACACACACACATAAGTCACCTTCTCCTTGTAATACCTGTCATACCCTTGACATTATACAAATTTATGCCCTCATTTGTCAAAAAAACGCGCACACATACATACATAAACTAACAGTCAAAAGTTTTTGATATGTAAGATTTTTGATGTTTTTAAAGAATTCTCTTCTGCTCACCAAGCCTGCATTTATTTGATCCAATATACAGTAAAAGCAGTAATATTGTGAAATATTTTTACTGTTTAAAATAGCTGCTTTCTATTTGAATATATTTTCAAATGTAATTTATTCCTATGATCAAAGCTATATATAGAAAGTTTATTTTCTGGTGATCCACTGTAGCAGAAGCTCTCATAATTGAAGAACCACCCAATAAAAGTTTTTCTTTTTACACTTTTTTTAAGGAAAATATTACTTCTGTGTGTAGTTGCCCAGGTGTTGCTATGTGTTTGCTAAGTTGTTCCATGAGCAGTTTTAGCATGTTGTTATCCGGTCGCTAGAGTGTTCAGAGTTTGCTTACTTCCCCCCAAAATCCCAAATCCATACTGAAATTGTCCTGAGCAGGCAGCACTAATTATTTCCCCTAAACAAATGAGTCATGTGTCCTCATGATCTTCCACTGTGTGTTTTCAGATCAGCTGACTTGACTGCTCTGTGGGCCCATGCAGGACACCCTGGAGCCTGTCAGGACCACGGCCCAGAGGGCTGTCCGCTCTAGGGGGCGTGCTGGGGTGCCTCATGCCTCCAGTGGATCAGGAATAGGGCCACTATTTCCACAGCCACAGTAAAAGAGGGGCGGCAGGCAACCCGCTGACTGAACTGGGGGAAGGGTTGCATCAAAGGAAAGGTCTCGGACTAAACAGAGAGTGACTGCGTTGTGCTGTCCTGGTTGGAAATCTAGCTGCGAATCACTGGAAGCTGATGTGAAGGATACATCAGCATGATAATAGATGAATGAGCGAGAGTATTTAAGGTATGCTGTTGACGTGTTTGCAACGCACGCTCTGATTTTTGTTCTCAAAAACACTACTCAGAAAGGACACAGTGGATGTGAAGGTTGTATTCAGGTTGTCTGAAGTCGAAAGTGGAACTGGGAAAGATGAAGATGAACGTATGTATGATCGAACATTAAAACACTAACTTCATTCTTGTGTTACCCAGCAACACATTATGATCTGAAGTGGAAGGTACGTCGAGTTTTAAAACCCTTTACCCCAAATATAATTATAAAACCCACTTACACTGTTTTACAGATTGTTTCTCCAATGTTTTGCACCATAGTTGTGTCTCCTGTGCTTGAGAAAATGCAGACAAGTAACCTCTGACCTTATGCATCTTTACATCAGCACTGCTTAGCAACATTGATAGCTATGTAAGGTTGAAATTATCTTTATACATACATGAATTCAGACTTCAATTCTGCCGACACAGGTGTGCTGTCAGCCAGGTGTTTATATGGCCTCTGTTGCTAAGCGCCAGATGAGTCCATCGATAGTCTGTTTCCAAGGCAACACACCAACCATCAGCGCCATATGTTCTGAAATAAGTTTGACACCCAGACATCTCGGCTCAGTTAGAGCCCAACAGCCTCAAATGGGACAAGCCTCACAGTCATTTCTGCAGACTGTGTGTGTGTGTGTGTATGTGTGTGTTCGTGTGTGTGTGTGTGTGTGTGTGTGTGAGAGAGAGAGAGAGTGAGAGTCAGAAACCACACAAGTAGATGAACTAAGACAAACAGTGATTATAGCGAGTCTTTGAGCCTATAGGATTAGATGCTCTTCTGGCACCACAATTGCAGATTTAAAGAAACTGCCCCAAAAATGAACATTCTGTCATTATTTACTCACCCTCACAGCTTTGTAACTAAAATGAGTTTATTTCTTATATTTATTGTGGAAAACAAAATAATTTTTATCAAAAAGGCTGCCCTTTTTTGATATAATGAAAGTTAATGGTGACCATGTCTATCAGGCAAGATTTTCAGTGAATATCAGCTTAAAGGGATAGTTCACCCTAAAATGAATATTCTGTCATTAATTACTTACCCTCAGATCGTTCCAAACCTATAAAACCTTTGTTCATCTTCAGAACACTAATTAAGATATTTTTGATGAAATCCAAGATCTTTCTGACCCTCCATAGACCGCAACGCAATTGACACATTCAAGGCCCAGAAAGCTAGTAAGGACATCGTTGAAATGGTCCTTATATAAAATAGATCTATAAAATAGAGAAAAAGTATTCTTGCAGCTTCATAAAACTACGAACCACTGAAGTCACATGGACTATTTTAACGATGTTCTTCCTACCTTTCTGGGCCTTGAACCTGAAGATGAACAAAGGTCTTACGGGTTTGGAACGACATGAGGGTGAGTAATTAATGACAGAATTTCCATTTTTGGGTGAAATATCCCTCAATATTGAAATATTCCTGAAATATTGGGTTTATTCCTCTCAAAAAATCTATGGAAGGCTTATGAAGACTTGGCATGAGTCGTATGTACTGTACAAGTATGGTGTTTTTTTGTCTTGTTGGTTCCCGTTCACTTTCATTGTATGGAAGATAGCAGCTTAAAAGAGGTCTTCACAACAGAATGTCATATGGTTTGAAACACGCAAGGAATTAATTTAAATGAATGCAGTTGAGAAAACATGTTTGTCATCTGAAGCCTTCATGTGTAGCCTAGTGCTGAAAGCGCTTACCTGTTGCCATAGTCATTAGAGTATTATTCTAATACTGTGCTAATGATTCTGCTCTCATCTGTGTATGTCTGGTGCTAGTAAGCGTTCAGATTGTCAGAGATCAGAAGATAGGTGTTAAAGGCACATGCTAAACGTAATTCATTTTGATTTAATGTAGCATATAAAGCATACTACTGAAAGGGATAGTTCACCCAGAAATTAAGATTCTATCATCACTTGCTTAATCACCTTACAATAATATATATGTAAGTCCATACAATGAAAGTCAATGGGTACCAAGACTGTTTGGTTACCAACATACTTCAAAATATCATCTATTACATTTTTTTTTTTTTTTTGCTATTTTTAGCTTAACTATCCCTTTAAATGTAACAATTTATGCATGACTTTTAGAGCCTTAGAGTATAAGAATCTCCTGTGGGATATTTCTAATACATCCGTTGTCTTTCACTTATTGATAACACATTATTTTGACATACGAGCAGCAGCCGTATCAACACAATTTCTTGTGCAAACATCTTTACGTAATATAAGCTTTGTGACATCAAGAGATGTGTATTGAAAAACTGATGACTCTTGCCACTTCTGGGCCATCAGAAGATATGGTCAGTAATAACTGCTGTAAAATGATCAACCTTGTCATTGCTGTATTGATTATAGTCTTATGAATGTTTCTGGTTGATGCCAGGTTTACATGTGGGAAAGGTGTATATTTACTACATTTTGAACATCAAGCATACAGACATGTTTATTCCCAAGGTTCTTGCTGCACTTATTTTTCCTCACTAAATTTCTGTGCTTCACTATATTAAAAAAAAATTAAGCAATCTAATTATTGTTAGGTTTTTACCCATGCTGAAATAAGGTTGTGCAGAGAGCAGGTCATCTCAGCATCTCAGGGTTGCCAGTGAAGATAAGCTTGACCTGTAAAACTGAATATTAAACATCAAGGGACTTTTACCATCTTGACTGGAATATTTGGAGAACATATATATAACTTTAGCTGGAAAACACATTATAAATATATTACATTAAAAGTATTTCTAGTGTATTTTCGAAGGCAAAAAAACTGGATTTAGATTTGAACAGTCTGCTTTAACTAAAATGAGTGTAATAATTGAATGTCATATGTAGAAATGTTCTGTGATTCCTTCATTGCACTGTTACAATTTACTTGCTGTTCATGGAAAACATCAATAAATACACTACCCTAAAACAGACTAATCACAACTATTCAAAACAATCTGTATCTTTTGAAAAATATTCTACAGTTTGTGTTTAATGTTTCCTAATGACTGGTTTAAAACTGTGATTAAGTGACTGAATGTTTAGAAATTTGTTTAGGCCATTTTGCAGGTATTAAACTAAAATAAATTGCTGTCTATCACCACCATGTGGCCACTGTATTTCTAAGCATGTCACAATCACACTGCATCATAGGAATCTGCATAGTTTCTGTAGAAATCTTGTATTTAATTTAGTAAAGTCGTTTCTATCATTGTAACTTCTGATATTTTATTGCCACTATAATGCAAGAAAAAGAATCTTCATTTGAAATTGATCAGTTTTCTGTGTTTAAAAAAATTAAAATACACCAAGACAGTGAGCTCTTGTCTTTACGGTTTATTTAATCATTCCAAAACCTTTAAACATTGTAAAGGTGAACTGTATCCGTTCTTTCCCAAACCAGCAGAAAGCTCAAAACAAGTCAGTCAATCAATCAATCTCAGGGTTTTCACACAGTCAGCAAACGAACATTCACACGTGAGCGTCGAGAACTCAGCTGATCTTTATTCATGTTAACAACATCTCACTGAGTGAGATGGGAAAGAAAAGAAAAAAACATGTTCAAGTTGAAATGACAGGATGGACATTGAGAACTAATGAAGTCAAAGTAACATTTCCATAAATAAAACTAGAACAACAAAAGTTTGATCACTTCCTAGTATAAGGCTTCATCAGATTCAGAGTCGGGGCAGCGAGATCAGGCAGTAGACTGGACCGATGTCAATCATCAATGAGGAAGGAAGAAGAAAATAAACCCAGCAACACACCAAAGTTCATCCAAGGAGTTTTTGGCAACCCAACCTCGCACTTCCAAATAACTAAAGTAGTTTAATTGGTTTGCTGGAAGTAGAACCGTTTAAACCAACTGCACACATGTAGAAGCGCATTGTTCATTCAGAGGAGATCTCTGTAAAACAGACTCCAGAGGCACCATGGGAATGATGAGATGTAATGCCTGTCTGCTCATTCAGAGGCCTGCGTCTCTCTCGGTCTCCCACCCTCAGAGAACTGTGGGTCCTTTTTGAAGCTGTAGATCGCAGTAACAGTCTGTTTTCAGCTTGTAAACTGTCTTCCCTGGCCAAAGCCGGCCTGGTTATACTGTTGCCCACCTTGCTGAAAGAATTGCTCAAATTGCCCTCCTTGGTTATAATTCTGCCCTCCTCTTCCACCCCATCCTCCTCCCTGCCCACTTCCTCTTCCTCCTCCTCCTCCTCCTCCTCCTCCTCCTCTTCCTCTACCCCCACGCCCACCCCCACCCCTTCCTCCTCTCTCCTGGTGTCGTCCTCCATCCTGATAGTAGCCCTCGTGCTGGTAACCCCCACCTCCGCCCTGATATCCTCCTCCTGGGTACCCAGGTCCTTGTTGGCCTCCTTGGTAGCCCGATCCCTGCTGGCCTCCTTGGTAGCCGCCACCACCTCCTCCTCCGTATCCTCCTCGATATCCACCGTCCTGGTAATGACCCTGGTATCCACCTCCGCCAGAGCCGTCCTGCCAGTTCCCCTGCGCTTTACCTCCACGGTGGTCTCCTCTCCCACCTCTGCCTCCACCTCCTCTCTCATGACCTCCACGGCCACCCTGCTGCTGATCGTAGCCACCTCGTCCACCACCTCTTCCTCCTCCACCACCACCAGAGTAGTACTGTCCTCCGCCGCCCCCTTGTGGACCATCCTGCCGTTTCTGCCACGTGGGCATCTCTGGAGGTGGGGCCTCGATCTCATTGGGTCTCCCTCCTCGATCAGGAACACGACCCATCAGGACCTAATAAACACAAGAATAATAAATTCTCTGGTATGTACACTACCACTTAGCCTTTAATTTTTAGGAATGAAATTAATACTTTTATTCAGAAAGGATGCATCAAATTGACTACAAGTGTCAAAACTTTTGTAACAGTTACAAAAATCTGTATTTCAAATAAATGCCATTCTTTTGAGCTTTCTATTCAAAGAACCCTGAAAACAATGTATCAGCGCAACCGTTTTCGAAAAAAAAAAACATTTTTAGCAGTAAATCAGCATATTAGAATGATTTCTGAAGGAACGTGACTGCTGAAAATTCAACTTTGGCATCATAGGAATACGTTACATTTTTTAACATGTTCAAATATAAAACACTTTTTTCAGGGTTTCTGCAGGATTTTTAAGCTCAAATTTAAGACTTTTTAAGACCTTTTTTAAGACCTGCACAAATCAAATTAAAACCATATTAGGGCAATGTACCATGTTAAACTATAAAATTACTGTAAAAAGCATAATTTACAATTCAGATACAAGTTTTCACAAAAACAAAAATAAGTTATAAAATAAGAAAATTGCCAAGTCAAAATTATTAATTATTATATTGATTTAAACAATTATTATCAATAAATTATAAGTGACATGAATTAGGGGTGTGCATTATTGGCAAAAATATCTGGGATTTTATCGATAATGATAATTAGACTATATTTTGCCGGGTGTGTTATTGTGCTAGTATCTTAAAGATTACCGTGGACAGCTGACTCCTGATTTTTTTTGATATTCTTCATATTCTGTGTGGTCAGTTCACAGCAATGATAGAAATTAATCTTTTCAAAATAAGTTTTATGGGCATTTTTACCTTTAAGCCTTTTTTCTAAAAGTGTGCATCATCTTTTGAGTCAAATTCTTGCATTTGGGCTGTTACCAAGCAAATGAAATCAGTATCAACAAAATGTATCTGCAATGAATCTGAAGTGGAATTTAGATGTATTTACACACTGTTTAATGCAGCTCAGAGGGACATAGAGTGCTAACCTGCAGTTACAAGTGCATAAATAATGTTTTGTTATTTGAAACATAAAATGTTGAAAACTGATGTTTGAAATTATTTGAAAAAATTAAGATACATTAAATATGAAATTAAAACCGCCAGTAGGTGGCAGCAAGTCACTGTTAATAAACGCTCGTTTCCACTGAGTGGTACGGTACAGTACAGTTCCGTACAGTACGATTTGGTACAGGTAACCCTGATCAGCCTTGCGTTTCCACTGCCAATAGTACCCTTACTTGGTAGGCGTGGTGTATGCCGGAAAGTAGCGATTGACGATAAAGCGCGACAATAAGCACAACTCTGCCTCTTTTTGTTAAATGTCAGTTTTAATGAACAATAATAGCCAGTATAAAAGTATAAGTACAAAGTATAAGAGGCTTATATAAGAGGAAATAAAGACAAAAGCAAACAATTCAGTCAAACGTATGCTACAGGTCAACGCTGTGCTACGGTAAAGTTCAAAATAAATATATAAAAGTTAAACATAACTTTGTGCTCAGCCAAAACTATATGACCAGGAACAAATAATAGATTCATGAGACCACGAATGCCTGTTAAATATAGCCTACCCAAAACGAATTGTATTTCATGTTTAATCGCTACAGAGACATCAGAGCCAGCGGCAAATGTCAGAAGGACTAGCCGAGCTAAGGCTGCTCTAAGCGGATACATGAGCGCTGAGCGCCCGCATGGAGCTCCGAAACCAGCATAGCAAATTTTCAAATAAGCACTATATCTTTAAAAATAAACCGCAGATTTGAGTTTTAAACAACTACATTCTCGCCTGAAAAACTCTTAACACTACATTTCATGACATAATAGTATATTTAGAAAATTATGTGGGTTTTTGGGCAATGACGTTTCACCAAGAGACAAGGCGGCATATTGAGAATTGACTATTGTCTGTGTGAAAATATAAAATTATATTATATTTTTTTTGTGTGTGTTTGCGCACTCTGATGTAATTATAAACCCAACACTCACGGACAGCAGAGTGGAACGAGTGAAGGAGAAGCTTTATCACACAAAAGTGACGATTCTAGTCAACCAATCAACGTTCTGCAGTGAGCTTAGCTCCACCCTTTTGGTACCCTTTGCTGTGCTAGTTACCCCAACGGAAGGGTACCAAAAAAGTGGTACGGTACGGTTCGCTATTTTGGTACCATTCACAACTTCTGACAGTGGAAACGGAAATAATTGCGTACCGTACCGTACCGCTCAGTGGAAACGAGCCATAAGTGAGTCATTGCGATTGAACCGAATCATTTAAACAGTTGATTCATTCAGGAACGATACACCGTCACGTTGCTCAGAGACGCAAAACAGCGCCGTGGCTGTGTTTGGAATGATTTTTGTTGGATAAATAGAGCAAAAGCAGGAAATATGGTGCCTAAAACGTAAGTCTCTTAATATTAACTTCTTGTTTATTGAACTGTTGCATAAAATCAATATCACATTTGTAATCATGCTGACTTTTGGAAAAAAAAACCGCACTCTTCGTGTGATATTAACTATATGAAATGATAAAAATATAGGCTATACATTTTCGGCCCTAATATAAATTATGTGAACATTCTAAATGCATTTTAATAGACTGAATCGTGCAGTGAAAGAAGGCACTCATATGCTACTAGTTTAACCTATGTTAACTGATTCATTCTCTGCCAGCAGGTGTCGGTAAAGGCAGTACACAAAGCAGCGCAGCACCAGACTTTGAACTTACAGCGCTCATGTTTATTTAATGAAATCACAGCCTTTTGAAGTTTAATCGTCACTTTCAGCCATATCGCAATTCTGGTCTTTCCGTCTCCAAATTTAAGACCTTTTGAAATCGTAATTAAGACTTTCTTGTACAATTTAAGGCTTTTTAAGGCCTTAAATTTGATACAACTAAATTTAAGACCCAGCGGAAACCACGTTTTTTAAAAATTGTAATAACACTTCACAATTTTATTGTTTTTACTGCATTTTGATTAAATAATGCAGCCTTAGTGAGCATTAGAGACTTCCTTTAAAAACATTAGAAAATCTTATCAACCCCCAACTTCTGAAATAGTGCAGCTACAAAACAATCGGTAATAACATACATTTAGAAAGCTAAAAAAGTGCATTCAAATCTAACCCACCTTGTTAATGGCACAGGCTGTTTTCTCCCTGATGTGACCACTGCTGGTTCTCAAGATCTTTGATAAATCTTCTCTAGCAGCAAACAGGTGAGCCACAGACACTCTGGTTTTAGCGGCCAGCACCACTCGAAGAGGCTGGTACACTTTCGAAAGTTTATCAGCATGTGTCTATATAGAATTACAAAGCAAAGTGATTTTAAATTTAATTAACGTCACATTTTTGCTCATTCTGCTAGTTTAATCAGTGTTTTGATATACAAAGTAAAAGAGAGATTCTTATACCTTGGCTTTTACCGACCAGCCAAAAGACTGCACCGTCACATCCAGTCGTTTCAGCAACATCTTCCTTCTGACGTCATACTCATTCACAAGTGCTTGGTTTATTGCTTCAATTTTCTCCTGGAGGTTTAAGGGAGAAAAAAAAAAAACACATTTTCAATTAAAATGTCCAAATTTAACTCAATGTTCAAATTTAAAATGGTTAGTTTAGTGCTTTTAGAGGATAAAAATCAAAATTGGAGTTTACCCAATGCACAGGGCCCAGTGGTTTCTTCAGCAGAGGTTCTCCAATATGAGATGAAGGGACCTTGGACAAAGCCTCCTTCAGCTGAGGGACAATAGCATTTGATTACAACATACAAACAAACAACGATTCTCATTCACCAATAAACATGTACATGCATTCTTATATGAGCAGAAGTGTAAAACAGTTTTAACTGTCTTTATTTTTATCTAATACTAAAACTATTAAAAATGTTTTCATTCATTTAAATAAAGCTGAAGTAAAACCAATTATTAGATAAAACACAAACGCAAACAAAAGTCATGTTTTCTTACTAACTGAAATAAAGTTTATGATGTATTAAACTTACAAATAATCTAAATAATATAAAAAACTAATAAAAACGACAAAAGCACATAACAAAATTACTAAAACATTCAAATTAAAAGCTAACTCAAAATATGAATAAATACTATAACGGTATATAAATAATAGTAAAATAACTCACAGAGGTTTTCTGCACAAATCCGTTAGTGAGCCAATATGTGCACACACATTTAATATACATTAATATAAATGGCCTGTAAATAAATCTCACCTTTTTCTCAATACCGCTGAAGAACTGGAACATGGTGATGTTAGGAGGAGGTTTGGACATGCCCAGAGCCATACAGATGCCCTTCAGCTCCATGAAGACTTTACTGCCGCCCGTCTCCTGCCCCTTCTTCTGGGGCTGGTTCACCAGGATCATCCTAGACGACTCGAGCTCGGAGATCAAGAAGCCTGGAAGAATGGTATGAATACGAATAATATTTATGATGTACAAGAATCTTGAACCTATGTTACTTTAGTACCATTGAGATACTATAGTAGTTTTTTATTAATATTCTGAATTTTTGTGTGTGCCATTTTCATTTTGTTGATTTTGTTGTGTTCTCTATATAGTTCATATAAATTTATATCTCATTTTTGTAAATCAAATTAAAAGAAAAGAAAAACGAGAACTGCTGCCTTGGCAACTAGCTGAAAAAAGTTGAAATTCATATTTTTTATTTATAGTTAACTTATTTTTTGTTAACTTTATTTCATGTAACAAAATTCAGCAACAGCCCCATTTTAAAAGCTTCGTAAAGATTCACAGGAATGAGCAAATGATTTTGTTTACATACTCAGCAGTAACATGCAGTTGTTGGCATTCAGCAGACGCTTAGTGACCTCTCCGGTGATGAGAGCAGGATATGGACAGCACAGCTCAGCTAAAAGACCACTCATCTCCAGCTGAAACCCCTCAGCCTCGCTCGGACCTGCGCAAGCCACACCCAAAACCAAGAATTCACATTCTGACTGACACGTTCTTCGTCTCGTAGATTATATTATATGTGTGGGATCACACTCACAGTTGGTCGCCTGCACATTCTCCTCTAGTTTACAGTAGAGCTTGAGCTCAGACACAAGCCAGGCACACAGTTTAGTGAACTCTGGAGATGCAGCACCACCAGTCACAGCCGTCTCAAGAGCTCCGTCCTCTAGGAGTGGACCCTGGTATCTGCAAACACACATATACACACTTTTCAGAGCAGTTTATTTGCATTTCGAGACGGTCCTGGGTCATTCTGTACTTGCCCTGCTATTTAGGAGAATGTGAAGTGACCCAATGATGTTGCAACAGTGCAATATCTAAGCTCACCTCTGGTATTTATTTTGAAAAAGTTAGACGCTTTAAATTAAGAAAATGAGACATTATGCTTAAGTTAGATTACGAATAGCTCAGTTATTACATCTAAAGGCTTTTAATCTTACACAAATAAGACCCATTCCTATCAGTTCTTGACTGATTCTAGAACAGTCTACGGATTGACAGATCTGGAGCTGGGAATGTGGTGACAGAGGTGTGTTCATTTAGGCTATGATGATTCAGGCTATTTATGGCAGTGGAGATATTTGAGATATTTGAGCACTGCTGACGCAGCACGGCCCAATCACTTCATTGATTATATAAATCATGCTGTCAAACACATGTGCCAATATCCCCAGCTCTGATATAATATGACAGACATCAAATCACGGCTGTTGAGGGATATAAATATTTGAAATGAATAGTTATTCGCCTCAAGTTAATACAATCAACAGCAGTTCAGAATAGAGAAAGCGGTTCTGTGCCTCAGACCATGCAGAAGACCGGCGTGCCGGGACATGTGTGCACAAACTCAGATTTAAATGTCGTTAAACCGAAAATCTAAATGGCTGATAAAGCAAAAAAAAATATATCACAACGAGAGATTTGATTCACCTACCCTAGGTCCTCCAAAGAATCAAGAATATCAGTACACTCCATTGTAAATTACTCCCTCTAGCAGCCGTAATGACTGCAATGCTGGGTTGGCATAATGGGGTCCTTACAGTTCCTGTAGGCGACCAGAAACATGCCGGATACGTTTTATCAGTTCTTGCGTTCCCCCGTAAAGAAAATAAGCAGCAATATATTTTCAAATCATTATTAATTAAATTATAAAATGAATCATTTATGTATTAATTTTTGCAACTGTTATTTTTATTATTATTTTTTATTAATTTATTAATTATTTGCTAAATTCCATATGCATAAATTAAATTTACTTCGTTTATGAATACTAAAATCCGTACATAGCTTTTATTTAACATTATTTTTTATGAATTTGCATTTTGTGTATTTTTAATTGGTCTTTATTTATTTATTTTTTATTACAGATTTTAGAACAAAGAACATACAAGGGCAATAACATTTAAATTAACTCAAAACAAATTGGTCTTTATTTTATTACGTATTATCTGTATAATTGTATTGGTTACTGAATAAAAAGAGAAAAGGAGGCACTTTTACTTAAACATTTTGTTATTTGTTTTAGTTCACAATATCCCAAGGAACACAATATAGCCATTGTGTGCATGTGTGCCTCAATCCAAAAGAGGTGAACCAAATTCAATATTGTATATTTATTTGTTTGTCTTTATTGCTAAATAACGTAAGTGCAACAGTTTTGAACTGGCATCGTTTGGACAGACGTTTGTGAGCTGCGCTATGGTTCCAGTCCTGCAGGCGGCGCTGTAGCCGCTCTCAGACTCATGTAGACACACAGGAGCTCAGAGAGTGAATGAAAAAATAAACTCGTTGAAACCACACATGAATTGATCAGATATTTATGCACAAAGATGTACCGAGGTACGTCGAACCCGGACTATCACCGGCCACCGGTACCCCCGTCAGGGTTCGGACCCCCCGCAGCATCTTTTGGACCTCCGCCGTTCTGCCCTCCTTTTGGGGTTCCTCCAGGGCCTCGATACTGCGCTCCGCCGCCCGGTCCTCCTCCGGGACGCCCGTACGGAGCAGGGAATGAAAACTACAACAGAGAATCGTTTTACGAGGTGCGTGTTTTTCGGTCCAGTCATTAACCCAATCTGAATCTACTTGTCGCAGCATTGGCTACATCTACCTGGTGAAAATGCTAAATTGATATTTAATGTAGTATTAAATATATTGTATATTTCTAGTATCTTTGGATTCCGTGTAAGAAATGCATTTTCAGAGCAGTGTATGAGTATAGTTGAAAGGCAATGTCCTGCTTCATTTATAACAATGCATTTACAGTGGCACTCATTTGTTTGATGGATTAGTGGCCTGCAGATATTTCAATACTTTGTCA